>NC_134475.1:8970730-9258678 GCF_964194025.1 Convolutriloba macropyga
CGGTTCAAAACAATGAAGTAAATGTGACCATTTGCTATGCGGAGTCACTGGTATTAAAGGCTTACCAAATTCCGTGCAGGCTTTGCAAGCGGCGGATATATTAAGGGCCACCAAATGTTTTGTGCTAGGGACAACATAGCAAAACTTCAAAGGTGTGTGGAGTGGATGTCATCCAACACAGCGTCTTTAATAGTCGTAGGTATTGCTATCCTCTCATCAATGCACAAGCACTCATGTTTCACACTCTTGTCCCACCAGTATGAGTTGAAGTATGGGCTGATTTATTTCAACCTTTCTTCATCATTGCGAATGACAAAATCTCGCACCTCTTTCAATATGGTGTCCTTTCATGTCAAGATCGCCAACAAATGTTTGCTAAAGGTCCTGTTGATCGTGTCATTCTTAGGTCCTCCGCGGTGTCGCTACCACCAGTAGAGGGCGTTGTCTCAGTATTAGACGAGGTTTTCGTTGCTGGTGACTTTTTGGATGGTGAATTGTCTGAGAAGGTGACGCGGACTTTGTGGGTGTTGATCTGGGTTGCTTTAGTTCTCGTCATATTGGAGATAGGCTTTTTGCAGTGATTTTCAGAGTGGTTATTACTGAATCGATTTCGGGCAAAAGGCGAGGTATTTTTGGGTTAGTGGTATTTACAATTGGAATTTTGTACTTTCGCACCTAATTTGAGGAACATGTGTTGATTAGTTGATTTGGTGTCAAATATGGGCTTTGGATGCAGCAAATTTGTTAATGAAATGTGATTTATGCAATGGCAGATTTTTTAGTTCAAATTGTGGTTTTGAGTTTTGAAGAGATAGTTGCGATGCGATTGGCGTTTTTAAGTGGGATTAATAGCTTTAATTAGATGTGCCAATTGCGATGCAATGGGTACTGAAGTATTGAGATGTGTTGGTTATGATGCAATTTCTGTAATCCGATTTCGCGAATTGTTATGAATTAAATCGCGGTGCGATTTACCTATTTGATGGTTGTAAGGGTGAATGCGACTTTAATATGTTATCTGGTTTCTGTAATGATTGTAATTTATTCTTGATTAGGCGTTTAAAAGAATCTCAAATGTTGGATATAGTTGCCACCACAAAATGTTCATGGTACGAAATTTTGTCAGCTTTGGCAAAAGGATTTCTAGTGTTGTACAAAACCCATTTCGGCTCCAGGCATGTGTTCAATTGTGAAATTAGAGGAAACAGGATGGTCAATTCCTCTAGAAAAGCGGCTCTTATCGGACCTATTAGATCTGTTTTCCTTTAGGATTGATATTAAAGCGCAATGATCTTCTATTACAGTGAAGTCTTTTCCGTAGTGGTAGTATTTAAAGTAGTCGATTGACCAAACGCCTCCTTATAGTTCTAATTCGTTGAAACTGTATCGTTCTTCTGTAGGATTTAGAAATCGAAATGCGAACTCTATAGGTTTCCACCCCTCAGAAGTGTCTGGCTCGCGGGCAGCAACCAGTCTATTACATTTCACAAGAACCTCCAGTTTGGGATTAAGATGGCTTTTTTCAGTGCTTGCTGCAATTTTGTCTTTTATAATGTTGAAATGTTTAGTGTGTTTTTTGGTTGCGAAAAACTTAACAGTTTTTTTAGAAGTGGTCTAAGGGAATGGCAAAGCTGTTCTAGATTTGGTATGAATTTCTTTTATAGTGCCTGATCCAAGAAAAGATCTGAATCGTTTTAATGTTGATCGTGGTTGTATTGCTAAAATAGCAGCTATTTTATTTTCAAGTGGTGATATAATTGTTTGTGTGAATTTGTACCCGAGCCCTTCAATATCCGTTTTGGTGAATTAGAATTTTTGAAGAATAATTCTCAAACTGTCTTCATCTAGTTTTTTAAGGCATTTAGTGACATAGCAAAGGTGATCGGATTCTGACCTTGCGCTAACAATAATAATAATAATATCATCAGGGAAGCAATAGGCGTTTTGGAGACCTGCAAGTGTATAGTCCATTGCTTTTTGAAATTCAGCTGGCCTGTCAGTAATACCGTAAAATCCAGTTTTGAACCTATAGGTTCCATTGGATTCGTCACAAATGATATTGAAGTTACAGTGTTTTGCGGTGTCTTTATGCAATGGTAACGCATTTGAGATCTTTTCGTGAAAAATATGCTTGTTGTCCGTTTTGAGGATTTGTAAGATGTTGTGATATTGAATCTATTAACATTTCGGTGTCGGGCATTTGATTTTTATTTTTGTGAATTGATTTTTTTAGGACTTTAGAATCTAATATAAGGTTATATATTGATCCTTTTTTGACTGTGATTACTCTCGGACATATTAAATATTCGTCAGAGCAGCTAGATAGTTTTTCGATATATCTTTCTTTTTGTGGGCGATCTAATTCGACCGAACTCTAGGTTTTAGATTAACCGGAGTAGGACGACCTTTTTGATGCTTTGCTGTAAATTATTGATGACACTTTGATTTCATTAAATGAGTGTTTGAGAGGCCAATTCCTAAGACTAGGTGAGGAAATTGCGACGTGGTTGTCTGTTTAAGTGTACATATAGAATTATCAACATTATTAACGCTTTTACCCCTAATTATTTGTTTTTGTACTACTGCCAGACAAAAACTGATGAATAGATCTCTACCAATGATTAGTTTGTGTCCGTCCTCTATAACTTTTAAGCAAGCCTCTTCACAGGTCCAATCATTGTATGTGACTGTTGTTGCAAGTTTTCCGAGACCTTTGATCGGTTCATTTGAAAATTTTTTGAGACCTTTGTCCTGTTTCGTGATGATCCAGGTGGTGTAGTTTTGATGATTCCGTTAGCAAGAATTTTTTTGATGAAATTGCATAAAATGTCTGAGTCAATCATCGATTTTGCCAGGATGCATCCAAAATAAATTTTTGCGTTTAGGGGTTCTAGTTGGCTGCAGAATCACTTGAGATAGCTGCCACATAGTCATCAGAGTCATTATCGCAGTTAGAGTCGTAGAGTTGATCACAGAGTTGTTGATAACTTGTTATATAATTGCCCGATTCTTCATCGGCACTTTTAGTGTTGTTTGTATCGATTTGATTGACAGTTGTTTGAGAACGTTTTGGCATTTGGGACAGTGATTTCTTGTGCTCACGACATTTGTTTGCAAAGTGTCCTGTGACTCCAAAATTATTACATTTCGTACCATTTGCGGGACATATGTGGTGGTGGTTCTGGCTGCAGCGCTGACCACAATCAGCGCAAATGCTAATAAATTGATAGTTTTGGGGAACAGTTGGGCAGCGAGCGAATTCCCGCATCGTTTCGTGATTGCTGGTAATTCGCGTTGCGATTGCGTCCTTGAAAGTCATTGACAATATTGACCGATTGAGCATTAGTATTCATATTTTGGTTCCTTTGCTGTTGATTTTGCGTCATCATTGCAATGTTTAGTGCAACCTCCAGTGCTTTGTTTGGCAAAGCTGTATCTTCCAGGAGATCTCTTTGGTTGTCATGATATTGCATGTTGAGTATGAAGATATCTCTAATTAGATTGGTTACTTCATCTCACCAACTTCATTTTTCTTCTTGCTCAATGAGACGTCCATAGAAACATTTAACTGATTCCCCTTTCTGTTGTTTGGAAGAAAAGAAGACAAAACGATCATAGGTGATGTTTCTAGTTTTTATAAATGAGACCTCCATCATCTGCCAAAGTTACTTTAAGGGTTCGTTCTAAATTTGAAAGTGAGGGTTTCTGCTTTTGGAGAAAATGCGATGACCATCTGTTCCAATGTTTGCAACTTTTTGTTCGCAATGTTCCCAGGGTTTAACCACGAACAAAATACCAATTTAGTCTATCTTTTTGCATCAATTTTGACAATTTACCTTAACATGTTGTTTGCAGATTTTTCTGTCCCTTTCATTTGCTTGAGTATGATTTTCCATGGGATCTTCGTAAACTTGTTCAGGTGGGTACGTGGCCGCTGGAGGTGGTCCAAATTGCAAAGTTTACATTTGAATCCCCACTTTCGCCAACAATGCCAATTTCCATTGTTGCGACCATTTGTCCCTTGAAAGTGGTGGTGTGATAGTAGATTTCTCCAGAAGGCGTCAATGTGGAGATGGGTCTTGCAAAAGTCGGCTGCTGACTGCGCCATGTTGTACTCAATTACTGTGTGACTAGTCAATTGAGGAGCAATTGTATCTTTAGCAAACTGTCTGAGGCAATTGCGGTGCGGTTGCCAATATCGCTCCCAACTATGAATTTAGCCTTCGCGACACGAAGGGCTTTGATTATTCCGAACTTGCTGATTGAAAAGCTTTGAATTGCAACTGATTTACAGAGGTGCAATTGAGAGCATGAAACAAATTGATGAAAGTAAGATCAAAAGGATATCAACAAAATTATTGGCTTGTTCATGTTTTAGGAAGTATAGGTTTGTTTACGTTATGAACAGACAGTTTCCTGTCTGCCTGGCTGAACAATCATACATAAAGAACTGAATTAATAGCAACTGCCCTTGTAATGGATTAAAACTGAAATAAAATACGGTAAGGGATATTCTGATAATAATATCCATCCCGTATGACAAAAGTCACGCCCCAATGGTGCCGCGTTTTGTCATATGTATGTCCTGCATAATGTCCACAAAGCTCGCCACCGTTTTCAGGGTTCACATTGGTTATAAAAGCAGTCAAAACTTAAAATTCAGAAATATGGGGAGTGTTAAAGCAAAATAATTACTGGAGGTTCCCAGGTTGAAGTGTAAACGCTAAAAAATAGCTACGAAATGTAAGAATTGACGTGAATGCGATGAAAGGTGCAAGAACTGCAATTTTTAGCCTTTAATGTGCAAATCATACAATTCACTGCAAAATTTACCTAATATCTTCACCGCAGAAAAGACTGCGAAAAAACATGTCATAATTACGGTGAATGCGTTGAAAAAGGTTTAGAAAAATTTATTGCAAATCTCAAATCGTACATTGTTTTGCCACAAAGTTCACCGCAAATCTTAAAATTAGGCACCGTTTTCACCACTTTCATCACTAAACGATGCGTGTGCTTTGCGGTGAAATACTTTTTTCACCGCAATTCTTACAACATTTTTCGACAAAACCTTGACCCGGGTTCTCATTCAACACCAACCTACTTTTTTCTTATGCTCTTCAAAATATAGCCAGAAACGATTATATACCACTCATTATCCCAGGCATTAGCTACACATTCCCATAGGTCCTAATACACAATTCTCCTCACAATGAACGGAACTCTATGAAACAAACAACTGTCATGAAACTCTTCTAAAAACGTTCCAACAAGAAATGACTTCATTATGAGCAGGGGCCGAAAAAATTGTGTTTTTCATATAAAAAACTCGTTGAAATCCGTACAATTTCTAAGAATTTCAGCGCATAGAGATAAATTTAAGTTGCGACAGTCACACACGTGTTTTATCGTTTCCTTCAACTAATCCAATGAGCAGTCGTTGCCTGCATTTGTTTTCATTTAACTTTTCCAATGTTGATAAATCTTTTTGTAATAAATGCAATGAAGTCCGCTGAAAAGATATGAGAAATGCGCAGATTTTTTAACGCAGCTTTGTTTTTTCAGCAGATTAGAGCTAATCAGTACCTCTCTGATGAGAACGTTGTTTTTTTTAAAAAAAGGAAGATGACATTAAACGATCAGGAATCAGTACTAATTTGATTAAGAAATGCGCTGAAGTTCTAGCGAATCTCTTGAATTTTTTCGGTCACTTACAGCTTTTTAGTGTGTCAATTGATCTGATTTCTAGATCTGATTTCAAGAAAAATTGAGTGCGTTCAGCTTATTCCAGCGCACACTATGCTTGATTCTCAAAAACAGACGCGCTGATCCGGTTATGACACATCGATCAAAAAATTAATAAAACCCAGTTACATACATAACGAGACCGCTCGCGCGAGACTATGCGTGGCACAGAATGTTCCAACATACGTCTCAAGTTTTTTTTCGAAATATTTGTATTCTGAGTCGAAACGGTTATTTGACGTACAATTTTTCCAGGCTCATTGTGCCTAACTTTTTTATTTCAAGAACAAATAACAATTATCCAGCTTCATGCTGATATAGTTTTAACAGATGAAAGACCAGTTGCGTTGTCAGAAAACTTGGAATGAGGAACAGATTTTCACTAAAACGTTAAATTAAAAAATAAACTTGATTGAAAGTTTTTAAATAACGGAAATTTATGCAATAAAATAAGGGAGTCAATTATTATGTCAAGTTGCCTTTCTTGCAAGATGTTATCTTCAAGTCTTTTTTACATAATGTCTACTATATCGATGAAACTTTGTAATTGTTACAATTAAAAGCAAACCAAGGAAGAACTTTTTTTGCTATGATTAATTTTTATATGGAAGAAAAAATTTTATTTGTCTATATAATTTTCTAAAACCAAGCAAGCCGATTATGTGGTTTGATGATATCATGTTGAAATCGATTATGGAAAACTTGCAGAAACTATTTTTAAAAATCAACTAAACATAAGATGAGAAGAAGAGAGCAGTGTTGATACAAATATTTTTCTTTCTTTTGTCTGAGATTTTTTTCGGATTATGTTACTAAACTTTACCATCAGATCAATTCAACAAAAAATAATTTCTAAAATTTCTAAAAAAAATCACTATAAAGTGGCTGGAAATAAACCCTAAGAAAATGCGTCAACATATATGTGATACCAACTCAGATTCTATTCTTTATCAACCCCACTCCACAGCAAACACATCAAATAGAATTTAAGTCTCTGAACACAGTGACAGAAAAACTATTTCATAGGTAGATAATTTTTTCGTTTTGTTCAGATTTACCATTGAAGAATCACTTAAATTCTCGCAAGACCTTTAAGAAAAACACTTTTCCAAAAAAATAGACCGAATTGAATTTTTTGTTTTTATCAAAATCTAATTGTGACGGTCAACTGCCATGAAAACAGTCAAACGCAACCTATTTTATGCAAAAATTATGATTTGAAGCGTCAGGACTATCCTACACACACAGAAAACAGCTTTATCTAAAAAAAAACATTTTTTCTGTTGTTCTGGTCCCACTTTTGCGCAACTAAGCCATCGTAACAAATTTTTCTTTAATTCTATCTCATAAACAAACTTTGAAGACTGCTGAAAAGGAGAAAACGAGGCAAGAAAAACAAAAAGCACCATAAAGAGAGCTGGAAAAATTAACGTATCTATTTTGAAATGAAATCTAAATTGCAAACACAATAGATCAAAACTCAAAGCATTATCTAGCTTTTGTTCAAATAGTGAATTCGTAACAGATATATTTAAGAGTCGTCATATTTAACATCTTACAAGAAGTAGGAGGTAAACTTGTTCAGAAAAGAAAAGAATTTGTCTGTATACAGGTTGGAGATATATACCAATATTGGCAACAAAACCAAACGGGAAGTATATCCCAAGAATAAGAAATATGGTGGAGAAAACCCATTCAAACACACGAAGAGTTGGAATTGTTGAATTCCTATGTCATGATATTTAATGTCAAAATTTAGGTCTTTTTTTCTCAACTTCACTTATTGGATGAAAAGTTACATGATTACGCAAAATCAAGTGAGATACATAAAATGAATGACATGGCGAAAGATTTGTGTGGTAATGGGAGAATTTTCAGATTTTAACCCACAGAAATTACCCCCAAAAAGATGTAAGATTAGGGGGGAAATATCGGGGGGTAAAAAGATGTAAGATTAGGGGGTTAATATCGGGGGTATAAAGATGTAAGATTGGGGGGTAAAATCGGGGGTAAAAAGATGTAAGATAAGGGGGGTAATATGGGGGGGGGGTAAAAAGATGTAAGATTAGGGGGATAATATCGGGGGATAAAAGTAAGATTAGGAAATAATGGGGGAGTAAGGGGAGATGCTGCTCAACATATCGTGGTGCTGACCAAAGCCAAACTACAACATAGTTGCTGATCAGATGAAATCTGTTATTTGGGCTCCTAGGTACTGCCATCATCTCACAACAAAATGCATTTAAAAAGCGTAAAAAAAGAGAGTCTCGTCTCTGATCAGCCTCACTTCTGCGGATAATCGTTTCTGATCAGAATCACTCACGCCCAAATTTGTTTCTGATCAGACTAATTGATTGCTCTGAAGGTCGCTTCTGGTCAGCATATCTTGCATTTTTCAGGTAGTTGAGAACAGGCATTTCCGAGCTCACAAGAAAAGGGCGTGCATTCGAGTAAATCTGATCAAAGTTCATTTATGAAAAACATTTTCACCGCTTAAAAGTTTTTTTCACCGCATTCATCGCATTAAGCGCAAATCACAAACACTTAACGCAATTTCACCGCAAATCTTACTTTTTTAGTTTTTTTAGCGGTGACACCTCGACCCGGGTAAGTCTGACATCAGCTTGAGTGAGCGGGTTACCTAGAAGTCGATTCTCAGGTTGAGAATGGATTTTTGTCTTCTTATCATTTTTTGTTATATTTGAAAGGCAAAGAAATCTAATCTGATATGATCAATTAATTTGATATGGTTGAAATCGGTGGAAACAAAAATTTGTTACTCTCCATTGAAACTTCTGAACACGTAGGCATGTTCGCACGCTTTTTCTTCGGCAATCAAGCCATAAGTGATACCTGAAAACAAAATAGTTAGTAAAGAAAAGTAGCAAATATAATATTTAGCAAAAATCAGTTGTTTGGTTATTGTTTCTCATTATAATACAGAGATTTTTGGTGTCACTACATCTGGTTCTTCAATAAAGTGAATTCTTTGTTACATTTCGACAGTGAAAACAATATTAACTGTTCGAACCATCTTAGTGAGGGGAGAAATTACGCTGAACTGTTTTTTTTTGGTCAATTTTTAAATGTCAATATCTTCTTAGTAGAGAGCTTTTTAGAAAGCTTGTCAAGCGTAGAATATGATATTTATGTTTTCATATATTTTTGAAAAATTAGGTTTTTTGTCTGCCAAAGAGTCTAATACCCAATTGTAACTGGCGTTTTTGAACAGCCGCGCAGCAATAGCAGACGAGGCTAGTTTTGGTCTTATCGTTGATTCTTTTCAAGGAAAAGGATACCGAGCAATCAGGTAGGCGCAATCAAGTAAAACAAAAAAGTGCGCTCATGGAGTAAAGCTCACAAATTTTATGGCTCCGACAAAGTACAAGGTAATTTTTTTGAAAAAAAATTTTGAATTGTGCTCTGGTTTGCTGTACTTTTGTCGTCTTATCACTGAGTCTAATTGAAAAATGGCCTTAAATGCTGCTGTCTTAAGGAGCTATCAAGGAAACTATTTCCTCTGTCGGTTGATACCTAACGGTTTTTCGCCGTCAAAAAAATTTTTTTCCTTTTGTCTTTGTTTAAATTGATTTTTTGTTTGTTTTTTGTTTTATGTTAGTTACAGAACAGAAAGGTTTCAAATCAATGCTCAGGTAAAAACAAATCAAATTGACGTGCAAAAGCAGACATGTTATAGTTTCAGTTAAAAGTCTATTGTTTATGTTGGCTTCAACATTGTATTTGTGTAAAGTTAATTGTTTAATTGGAGTTGTGCCGATCTTCTTTCTTACTTTATAGTACCTCGATTACCGTATTAAAGGTTCAATAAAGTTTTCACGCAACTACTAAATGTCTTTTTGCATTTTACCTGTATTTTGCTTTTTGTAGTCGCAAGACATTCTGGTTAAATACAGGTCTCAGAGGCTTTCCATGGTTGTGTAAATGAAGTTTTTTAGATTTCCATTTGATAGCAGTTCTTATTACCCTGAAATTTGATAGTTTTCAGAAAGTACCAACCTAATTTAAACTTTCTCCTCCTTAATTTTTTGTTTATTTGTTATTGTTTTTTCTTCGTAGGCATCGGAAAAATTTCCGGAGGGAAGATCAATTCGTTCATTACATAATTCATATGATGCTGTTTTTTCTTTGTCATCATGTTAGTTTTTTTCAAACAGCAAATAGATAGAAGTAGCAATAGGGTGAGCAAGTCTCCCCGGGGGGTGTAGAACCCAAGTATTAAGATAGGGTATAGGAGGTATTTTTGAGAGAGGGTCTACACTAATGTATTAAGATAGGGTATAGGCGGCGTACATGTATTAAGATAGCGGCGCCACGTATTAAGATTAGCGGGCGCCACGTATTAAGATTAGCGGCCGCCACGTATTAAGATTAGTTATAGCGGCCGCCACGTATTAAGATTAGTTATAGCGGCCGCCACGTATTAAGATTAGGAATATCCTCCGCAATGTATTAAGATTGGGGATAAATCTAGGGGTGTTCCAGCGGGTGAGTAGTAAGGCAGGAGCAGACCAGGGTGATTTTCCGGAGCCACTTGTCACGTGATTTTAGAGGTCATGTAGAGATTAGCAGGGAATTATACATGCAGCGCGCAGGGGAATTGTACAGTCAGCGCGTACGTACAGGCGGGGAATTGTACAGGCAGTGCGCATTAACGGATAATTTCCCTCGCAGTAAATTTCAACATTTTTTTGTTTAACCACCGCAATGTATTAAGATTAGGTATAGCCGCCGCAATGTATTAAGATTAGGTATAGCCGCCGCAATGTATTAAGATTAGGTATAGCCGCCGCAATGTATTAAGATTAGGTAAAGCCGCCGCAATGTATTAGGATTAGGTATATCCGCCGCAATGTATTAAGATTAGGTATAGCCGCCGCAATGTATTGAGATTAGGTATAGCCGCCGCAATGTATTAAGATTAGGTATAGCCTCTGCATTGTATTAAGATTAGGCAAAGCCGCCGCAATTTATTAAGATTAGGTATAGCCGCCGCAATGTATTAAGATTTGGTATAGCCGCCGCAATGTATTAAGATTAGGTATAGCCGACCCTAAATAGCAAGATGGCGCAGCGGAAGCGTGCTGGGCTCATAACCCAGAGGTCGGTAGATCGAAACTAACTCTTGCTGATCTGGCATTGTCACAGTACTAGTGGACTTTTACGCGCTCACAAAATGGAAAAATGTTACATGAAAGAAAAAATTGAATTAAAAAGTACAAAATAACAGACACAGTACAAATTAGGCACATGCAAATACAAAATTAATCAAACGTTTACATGATGATAGTACAAAAAAAAGAGTACTAAAGTACATTTAGCCGAGTAGTTAATAAAGTCGACAACAAAAATTTGAGTAACTTACGAAGAATTTAGGAATTTAGAAAAAAATTACTGTCGACTTTATTACACTTCGACTTATTTTACATTAAATTTATCTAATTCACATATAATTACTTATAAAGTTTAAAATATGAACATCATGAACATAGTTCAGTTTTGTTTGAAAAAATTTAAATGGTTGAAATGCTGCAAATATTGTGTAAAATCCACACAAATTATCAGTTTTCTGAACTGGCTGTTGTATCATTTTCTGATGATTTATTCAAAAATTTGTATTTTGTGATTGGACGAGCCAAAGAATCAGCAAAGTAATAAGTTCGATTGAGTCGAGCAATCATTATCCAATGCTCTCCAGCTTCACTGCTCGGAGAAGTGTTGATGATAGCAAAGCTGAATGTGGGTAGTCTTGGAACACAATCTGCTGGAAACGATCCAATATAGCGGTATTTGAGTTCTGGGATTCGTTCAATAATCTGTCTCAGGGAAGTGTCATCCATGACAAACAAATTTTCTCTGCTTTATTTCGCAAGCACCATTAACACGCGGATTTTTAACTGTACAGTCAAGCTGAAAAGACTCATTCTCTTGAAAAAAGCAACAATCATTGGACTTTTTACCTTGCTCTAAAAAAACTTTGCTTGTCTTTTTAACCTTGTCAACAGAATTGTTATGGGAGTTGGGGTAGAATAAAATAATTATAAAAAAAAGTACCAGAAAAATTAGGAGAGGAACGTAAACAAAAAGGTTTGAATTAGTTCGCCCCCAGTTAACGTCCATTTTAAGAAATTATTTGATGAAGAGAATGGCAACTGGGTGACGATAAAATATAACCCAAAAATGTTCCAATGCAGAAAGCAATGATGTAGAACCCATAAAAAACTGAAAAAAATATGAAAAATTTTTCGTTAACGCAAAAACCTTCAGACATTTTTAGCAACCGTTCCGAACTGATCAATTTTAACAGTTGACATCCTTTCTCCTAGAACAATTAATTCTGTCACGCTTCTTAGCGGGCGATCGAAAAACATTTCTAATCGGATACTTTTACCGCTGAGCTCAGGATAATGAATATTTTCTCCAGCATCTTGAAGTGAAGTGAGATCAAATACAAGTACGTAATGGTTTTGAAATAGATTATGTGGTAACGCGGGAATCTCTTCGTTAAAATTCATTGCTTCCATTGTTGTTACATATGCCCTACAGTCATTGCTTGTATCAACTGATACTATAGCTCTACCTCCTCGAACAATTCTTAGTTCCCGTAAACCAAATTTCTGATAATGGAAAGAATTTTCTTGAAAATGTCCTGTGAATGCAGAATTTGTGTTCATCGCAAAAGCTATTCTTCTGATTGGAGCATTGTTAAAAACATTTTTCTGAATAAAGTGGTTCTGTCCTGAAGGAATAATAAATGGGTGTGCAATTGTTTCCATAAAGTTGTAACAAGCAGGTTGATGAGTTAATTGATATTTGATAGTCTGGTGATACACTTCGTTAACAACAACACGTCTTGTAAACAGGGAACAGTCAAGAACTTTAAGGGAGACGTGAGGGTTGTAGGAGATCATGTAAAAATTGGGTCTTGCATGAATCAATTTCAGTCTAACTTTTGTACTTGGTAGCAGTAATTTTTCACATTGGAACAAATCAATTGCTAATTTACCGTAATAAGTAGTTCCATTTTTCAGCAAAAGTTCTTCCTCTCGATACATAAAAGGGCTTTTCTCAAAATCGCTGGGTTCTTTTTCAAATTCATATCCGTGACAAGCCAAAATACCTTCATTATTTCTTGTGGAAGCGTTGAATTCATTGGAAATTACAGCTTTGTGTCCATAGAGACCATTTGAGTTGTAAACCTGTTGATTGTTCAGATACACCTCACAGTTGGAGAAGAGCGAGTGCAATAAATTGTTGACGTGAGTTAGATAATGTAAATCATCATCTGTGAAAGACATTCCCATATCTCCTTTTCCATGTTCGTCTTTTTTCATAAAGTCATCAAACAATCTTCCCTTTTGTAAACCAACTTTGATTTGAAGGTGGATATCTCTCATATCAAGATATATGCTTCTATCTGTTTCAAACTCGAACTCAATGCTGCTTTCATCCAATGAAGTACTGGGATAAACTTCTTGAACGTGAGAAGATTCAATTGGTTCCAAAACGGGAATTTTGTCAAAAATCTCTAAGCAAGAGTTCGTAAAGTGACCATAACGAAAGTTGCTATCGTTTGTTGATCTAGTATTCATTTTAGCTTAGAAAAAATATCTCTTCTAGCTCGACGACGCCGACTGGTTTTTGGGGGAAATCTTTGAACAATGCGACGTTACCTAACTTTTCCACCACCGAGCTGTTTACGTAATGTTTTCTTTCCAACATCTGCAGCCACAGATTTGAATTTTTTATTTCCAGTTAGAACATTTCCAATTTCTGGTGCAGCTATATGAAGCAAATCAGCACCAACTCTTTTTGCTGCTGGGACAACATATCTCCTCAAGAATGGAATAGCTGTCCTCCTAATTGTTTGTGCTAACGCTCCGTATCCTCTTCCCCTCTGTCTTGAATAACCACGAAAATACTGTAAATCACTATCAGCAACCATTTTCTACAAATTTAAATCTAAAAATGATTGTCAGAAGTTTTTCTAAACATTAGTACAACTCTTGTTGCACCAACAGAGTTGAAAGGAACTTTTTCAACATAAGAGTCCCGGAGCTCGAGTTTTATGCTGTGGAATGAGTTTTTTTAGAATTTTTTTAAATTGTAAGTTTGGAAAATTTTGATAATTCATGTTTTGTCCCGTTGATATGATATCTCCATTCTTAACTTTTGATATAAACGGAATGCATCGTAAAGAGCAGCTTTCGTATCACCCACAATATTGTATTCAACAATATCACTATATATCATTAAGGTGTGTATTCGTACAATGTCATAAGGGAACTTGGGAAAATGTGGACCAGCACCACTCATGAAAACACCCATACCATAAACAGCTTCTTCGCATCCAAAGACATGGCAAAGATCGCCACTAAAAATGACAAGTAAAGAGTTCTGATTCGGAAGACTCAAAGATATTCGCTGAGTAATTTTGTTAACGTGTATCTTGATTGGTGTTTTTTCATATTTTTCACGTTCCTGAATTTTTTTGTTCATTTCATTGACAATATCAGAGATCGAGGGGTATAGACCTGGATCAAGTGAGTAATAATCCGATGGTTTTGTATCTGGCGTTGCTTCATCTAGATAGAAGAATTTACCCTCTGTTATGTTTTGGTACAACGAAGGATACGACAGTTCTGCTATCGCTACCTCCCATTCTCCATCAAGATTAATTTGTTCAGGTAGAAAATTCGTAAACGAACTTAGTGTATTGTTTGGGTAACAATCAAACGACGCATTAGAAACCAACTCAACAGTGAAAGAACTCATCTTGAAATGATACACTTTGAAAGCTCTTGTTCATGAAATTTACCTAGAATTTCATCACCTTGTTCTCCACAAAGGTTATAGGTTGGTGGTTTAAAAGTAGCAACTTTAACAATTTTGAATTTTTCATTTGTGAACTGAGATTTATAACCTTTTCTGAATGGAATATCTTTTTTTGATATACGAACATTTTCACCAGCTTTAAAACGTGGTCGATTATATTGGTTAATTGGGTTTCTGTAAAAAATTGACAAAAAGTCTTTGTTTGTTACAATTTTTGGAGCTTTACCTGTTGAGCGATTAACTCTTGTGTTCATAGTTTTGAGAAAGGAATCCATTTTTCTCATGTATTTGTCACCATTTTCTTCCATATAGCGATAAATAATGTTTTTCAGAGATTTTATAGCTCGTTCTGCTACAGCAGCTTTTGTTTCACTTCTAGTAGAGTAAATTTTGATTTTCTTGTCCGTACAAAACTTTCGAAACTCGCCGCTAAACTCTGTTCCCTGATCAACCCATACTTTCGTTGGCATACTTTTTTTACGCAACATTTTTTTGAAAGCTGCAACTGCATCGGTAGAGTTTTTTGACTTCATTGGTTTCACACGAACAAAGCGAGAAAAGACGTCAACACATACTAATAAATACTTCACTCCATTAATACTATCCGATAATTTATCCATAAAAGCTAGATCGAGACACCAGATCTCATTGATTCGCTTAGCAAATGCTGGTAATCTTTTGAAATGTCGTGTTGCATGACGATACTTTGTGTAGGAATCTTTACTGTGTAGTAATTAGGCAACTTTCTTTTTGGATAACCCACTTGCCTTTTGTCGATTTTTAATTGATCTATATGCAGCTTTTCCATCTCTATACAGCCTTTGTAGCTTGGCTTTTTCAGATTTTGAAAGGAATCCAGCTCCCTCTGTCTTTTCTTTTGGCATCTTTGTTTATTACTTTTTGCGGATTTATTCCGGTAGCATCAAGTATTGTGTAATATATGTCGGGAAAATCAACGTTCTTTCTTTTTTGATGCAGAAATAAAATCTGCGAAAGCTACTTCTGTATCTCTTCCATCTAATAAAATTGTGTCGTTGAGAGATAGCTTGACTCGCGGTGAATTCAAAATTTGATCTACAATTGATTCGTTCTTTAAAGATCTGGTTTTGTTGCTGATTTCCTTGTAATTAGGGTTCAAATGTGTTGGGACAGAAACTGGTTTCTGCTCAAAAGTGTCCAACTTTTCAACTTCTAATTTGAATATTTGTTCGTAAAGGTGTTGATGAATCAAAACAAACTGTTCCATTTCAAGCCAATCGATTAATGATAGATGGTGTCAAAATTGATATGAGCTCTATTACTTTTCGTGAACTTAAAATTGCTCTTCTTTTATTTATTCCGGTTCTTTTTAGCACGAGTTGATGAATTTCGTCTCTGTACTTTATTACGTCTTGCTTTTGTATTTCCTGTAGTTGTCCCCCGAGAAGGTTTACTATGCATTCGTTCAGAAACTGAATGAAATCTTTTGGACAATTTCTTAGAAACGTTTTCTTGAAGTTCTGGGAGTACGTTTGGAACGTTATCAGCGTAGAGAGATGTTGTGTGTTCATCGTTCAAAAAAGTAATCTCTTCTTTTGTTTTAGGGAGAAAAAAAATAGTGGGAATAGAACCACTGTTTGAGCAAAATCTAAGAGATTCGACTGTTTTCGGAGTCAGATCAATGAGTAAGTGACCAAACTGGATTGAAGTAGCTTTTGTATACCAATCTTTTAATTGTGATCCTAACCCGAGCTGTTGACTAAGAGTGTTAATCTGGAGAACATCTCTAGGAGACTTGAATAAAACTATATGAGTATTTTGTAACTCAATATCTCTTCCCAACCTACTCTGATGAAAAAGATTATGCTTTATATATATTGTACTAAGACCTTTGTGTCTTCCAGCTGTCAAGATTTTGACAAATTTTTTCGAGCTTGAGATTTCCTCACAAGAATCATCAAAAATCAGCAAATACTTTGTTCCATTATTGGGTAGACTCTGAATGAACTCAAAGTCAACTCCTTGAATAAAATGAATGTTCTTAATGTTTTTGGACATTAGACCGTAAAGTGCTTGATAATGTTGATAAAAATAGTAAATTTCATCAAAATCGGGTTGAAAAGTTCCAATAAATAGCCAATCATGGATAAGATGAGATTTTCCAGACCCGCTTGGTCCCACCAATGAAATAGAAATGCGTTCCTTAGTAGAAATTATTTTGTTCATAGTTTAGGAGAAGGTAAAATATAACCGACTGTACTAGATAAGATAGCAATCCAAACTGTTGTTTCTTCAAAGGTTTCGGCAAGAGTTATTCTTACTATACAGCACGCTAATATTAACAAAATAACAAAAAATTGGGACAAAAAAACTACCAGAGATCTATTACAAGTCTGTCCAAAACATTTCCACGATTGTCGTTCCTGGTTATTATCATCAAAGACAAAATTACCTAAATTTAAACCGTTATCTGTATGCTCGGTCATTTATACCTTATTTTTAAGGGAAAATCAATTTTTTGAACGGGGAATGCAACTTCTGTCTGATTTCAAAAGTAGTAAAATAAAAATAATAAATTACAAAACGATCACAAATACAAATAAAAATTACAAATAGAAATTACAAATATTATACGTTATCAACAAACTCCAGAGTCCAAGTTCCGTAAGCATAAGCTTTCTTCTCTGCGCAGTGAAATGTCTTTTTGTGTCGATACGGATAATTGCTACAATCCCAGTCAGTATCCGAGTTATTGAGAAGTTTGGAAACTTTTGGACAACCAAGATCATCTAGATTCTCCACATCTTTACACAAGTAATTTGAGAGAAGATTATACTTCTCTAACCCTTTTGCAAAGTATTCTGTTGTAGTTGAACAATGTTGGTGAATGATTGATGACAACTCAGTGTATTCCAGTTTTCCATTGTTCCAATTAATCCCATGTAAGTTTTTAGTGTTCCACTTTGCTTGAAAAGTAGGTATATAGTCTTTGGGTGGGAGGAAACTGTATCCCAATACAATTCCATCCTTGAAAACACCCAACTCCTTGACAATTTTCCCTTCCAAGCACTCAACATCAAACACAACGAGAGACATCCTTTTTTCTAGGTTGAATTATTACAAAAATGATTAGCAGTCTAGCATTTTGAAAATTTGAGGATGATAAAATTTAATAAAGACACAAAAGATTAACCCAGTTAAATGTCCCAAGAAACATGAGCTTGGAAAATTTGGTAACATGTAACAGTATCCTGGACCTTTGTTTGTAGTTGCTTTAACCGCTCCAGCAGAATCGTGTAGTATAGCATGTAATCGAAAAACTTTCAATCTAGCAAAGAAGAAGTCTAAAAAGGAATTTCCATAACCAATAAGTCCTCCATGAGGAAATTTTTGGTTAATTTCCTCCAAATTTATATTCTCGTCCCAAATTTTACAGGCCGCTAAAAAACAGTTTTTGCGTTTTTCATTTTCGGGAAACATTGAAAGGATGCTTCCGTAACAATTGAATATGTTGACAAGAACGACAATATCCATCAACTTTGCGTTCCTTCATCCATGTCAATGCAAGTTTTCTTAAACTTCTCAATATAAGATAAAAGTGTAGGGAGATGCTCTAGTAAGTTCTCGTACTCTTCTCTTTTCAATTCAATATTTGTCAGAAAACTCCACTGATATCCGTTCCAACGATGTTGTGAAATGGTAACTTGTTGTCTATCTGAACGATATATAAGACTTGTTCTGCGTAATCCGTTGTGAATAACCCACTTAAATTCTGAAATTTGGGACTCTATGTCCAAATTTTTTAATTTGGGAAAAATTTTGAGCTTCAAGAACAGTATAGGAATATCTTTTAGGTTCGTAATGAAGTCTAACGTGAAAAACCTTTGACTTATCTCTGAGACTCAAAAAAATGTTTCTTGAGCAACCAATATCCCAACTCATTCTCAGATCAAAGATTTTTAAAATGAAAAATTTATTGTAGAGAAGACAAAGGCATATTACAAAATCACACAACAATTATTATTGAAATGTACATTGTTCAATGTTAGAAAAGTCATTCAAATTTTGAATCAGATCCTTGAACTCGTCCAAAGTGTAGCTGACATAAGTCACCTGCTTGAACTCATTGTTTTCTTTGCGACAAAAGAGCCGAATCTGCACATAAATGGAGGCTGGATTCTCCTGAACGTATTGAATGAAAGTCACATATAATCGTCGATTTCGTCCTATACTGACCTCTCTGACTATGTGACATCGTTGCAGCACATCCTCCATACATGGGTTCTTATCAAATTGAGTCGGGTGCTCTTTCAGTTCCAATTCCCCATTCAGGATATTGTTCTTGAGGAAACAGAATTTCTTGAATTCGTAATCTCCAATTCGAAGTTGTTGGTACTTCTCAAATGTTCCAGATTTATCTTTTTTGAAGACTTGGAAAGTTGGTTCGGAATAATTTTGTCCATTTTTAAAAATCTGGGACACAGTAAATCTCCCAAATCTTTTTGGGTTAGAACCAAAGTATATAAAATGGAACCGAATCAGTTCCAGTTTCAGGTTGAGAATCGGTAAACATAGACGGAGCACTCGAGTAAAACGGAGAGACTTTAGAGAGAGACATTTTCTCAACTTAATGTGACAGAGAGAAATTAATTGAATGATTTGACTTATAATTTTACTTCCTCTATTGTTTCCGATCACCTTTATTTGGTAATGATGTCATTATCCTTCTTTCATTTCCAAACTTAGTCAGAAATTTTAAGTTGAGCAAACATTTGAACTAGAGCAGCATATTTATCTTGATGTTTAGCACGTCTGTGTTGCATTAGCGAGTAATAGTATTTGAAGTATTTAGAACAAGTAAAACAACGGATTTTTCTGATTTGCTGTCTCTTGAACTGTGTCATTTTCCAAATGAAATTTTCGCTAGGTTTGAACTGAATTGCGTTATTTCCTTATACGGTAATTTAAAAGAATCACTCCAAAATCACTTTGGTTACAGAATGGCAGCGGTTATGTGTCAAGTTTTACCTGACTTTCATAAAAAATTTTGTGAGAGAGCCTTGTTGATTTGCGTATCAGTTAAGGATTATAAACCTTACTTGCTTACTAGTGAATACTCTGCTGCGTCTCACAATTACACTTTTTGTCCTCTGAAAAATTGTTCTTATCACATAATTCTCATTTCATCTTCCATTAATGAATTGCTCCAAAATTGGATGATTTGTCTTTTCAATATCAGACAGTGGACTGCTTATACAACTTATATAAACATCAGTTTTTTGGTCACACAAAGGAAGAAGCGGGACTTGTTTTCACCCAATTGAAGAGAGCGGGACAACATAATTCGGAAAACAAATCTGTTGAAAAACTACCCAGCGTGTCTAAGAAGAGATTGAGTAGAAAAAAGTTCAAAAGACATCTACTGAGAGCTGAGCAAAGAAATGCAAGCACACAAACATTGAGATCATCCTTCTTCGACCGAATTCAGTCACTTAAGAACTCAAAGTATGAGAGTGAATTAATAAAAATTGTTGATTGTTTACTAGATGGTCATGGAATAATTGATAACCCCATGTTGTACTTTGAAGTTAGAAAGTAATAAAGTGTTTGTACTAAAATGTTTTATTATTAGTGTATATTCTAAAAATCGAAATTTGAAGTTGATTTGTTTGTTAAATGTCGAATTTTCACACAACATTTTTTGTTAAAAGTCAAAAATAGAACCTCAGTTTTTTCGTTAAAAATCAAAAATGTTACCAAACTGTGCGTGCAAAATGTGCAATTTTTTTTCTCATTTTTCTTAGTTTTACGGTATGATTTTAAGCAAAAAACATAAATTTTAATCATTTTTAAAGTTTTGAATCTATTCTTGCAGCTTAAAAATCGGATTTGTAACAGTAATTTTTTCTTAAAAACCGAATTTTTTCTCGACATTTTTTGTAAAATATCGAAAATAAATTCGACAATTTTCTCTAATATCAAAATTAAATTCGGCATTTTTCTTAATTGTGGAAAAACATATTTTCAATAATAACCAAGTACTTAAATTATCAAGTAAACTTTCTTGTTAATCTTTTATTCTGGAAAACTTGAAAGAAGTAGTAAAAAAATTATAAAATTGAAAATGTAATTTTAATACGAAACACCCAAATAGTATTCAGCAACTTTATTATTTTTACGAACAAATACAAAATAGTTAACAAAATTGAACATAGAAATCATTCAAAAAGAGTTTCAATAACATATTCTGGTAAGTTCTGAATTTCATCACCGAAACCTCTTTGTCGCTCAATTCTACCAGGTAGTTGAGTTGAACAGTGACTGGGGTATTAGGTACATCACACAAAAAGATGGGGTTGTGAGCTGTTCCTTCCTCAATCGAAGGGGTTGTCATCGAGGGTGTAGTTGACATGTCAGTAGATCCATAGTACTGCGCTGGATCAAAGTTTTCCAGATCGTTAAATGACGTGGTGGTACTAGTATGGATACTCAACTCGCTATGTTCTCTATTATGAGCTCTTGAAGCTATTTGGAGAAGATTATTTTCCACCTCCGGGCCTGATACCTCACCTACGTCCGGTGTATTGAACCAACTGTTTGGAATTTGCCCTTCCTCCCAAGGAAATGTGTACTGAATTTTTCCAGCTACGTAGTTGGCAGGAAAATCAGATCCATTAACGTGAGGATAGTGGTGTCCACTGACAACAGCAACTTCGTGTCCCATCGCGTGAGTTCCGAGCTGATTCTCTGTGATTGGGACCTGTCCTTGATGATATGTATCAAACTGTTGTCGCTTGTGCTCAATAATGTGCCACACAGTAATGGGCAAAGTGATCAGAGACTCATACAGTCCGTTTGATAAATCTCGAACTCCTATCCGAGCAATATCCTCAGTAAAAGAAAATGAGTACAGAAGGTTATTATTTTGAACGGTGAACTCCATTTTGGAATAAATGATAGAAGAGGTTTTTGTTAGAAAGTGATGAGAATGGATGAAAAGACTCTTGTCGAGAACGTGATTAAAGCAATCAGTGGAGAGAAAATTATAAAGCAGCAAATTTCCTTTTTAGGAAGGGAACAGGATATATAAATTAGATTTAAACAAAAGTTAGAACTAAAGTAAATATTTTTAAATAAGAAGAAAGTGAATGTTGGAGCTCGATAGCAGGATAAGATGTTGAGTAGTTAGTATAATGTGAGAAAGTAGTGATGATGTTTTCAGAGAAGTTGGATCAAATGATAATGTCAAAATCAACAACCTCTTTATATAGTGTGCTCTGTCCAATCAGACAACAGTAACCAAAGATGGAAGATTTTAAGAGAAAAAGTGACGTTTAGCTTGAAATTTCTGGACGAACTGAAATTCAAATCCAAATTTGGGTAAAATTTTCTAACAAGGTAGGAAGTGAAGGATACATACAGGTTTCCGACTATGCTTTTACCTAAAATGGTCTATTTAAGTTGAAATGGGGTGACATATTTTACCAAAAAAGTCAAGCTTTGATAAATTTTTTCCAATTCGTCAAACTTCAGATCAATCTCCTGAAGAAAATGTTCCTTTTTTGGAATCAAATTTCTGTATATATGCGTTAGGTAAACGAATTCCGAACCTGATCAGTACTCCCACTGCATTGTAGTCGTTGTAATAATGGAAGTACAAAGCACTCTGTAGTGAAGAAGTTATTGTTACTGGTTCTGGGAGAGGAACAAAGTTTGTTTGTGAAATATTTCTGTACTGTTCCAATATATCGGGGACGGAGTTCAAAATGATCAACAATTCGTATTTGCTTAAGTGCAATTCTGAGGATAAATCGAAAGACTGTTTCGCAATAAACTCCTTATATTCAAATTTTTTAATAGAGAACGTTGCATACACAAGTCCTTTACTAAATCGGATTATTCTGTTGGATTTTGTGAAAATGTCCAAAAAATTGTAAAAAAAGTATGAATCTACATCAATTTCGTCAATTTTGTATGAATCAGGTATACCTTCTTTTCTCTTGTAAATCTTCTCCAATATTTGAAAGTCGTTTTTGATCAACATGTTTCACAAATGAGTAAAATTTCACGTATTAATCTATTTAAAAAAAATGTTAAAAGAGAGGATGAGATAAGCAAAACGATATCGTTAACTTTTACAACAAGTTTCTTAATACTAAAATTTGATTGGTTTGTAGTTTGTAATATAATCACGTTAACGTCAATTGTGTATAATTTATCTTCAATTAAAGTAGGAGTTTTCTTCTCTAATGTTTTAATATTATTGTAAAAACACATTTAGTTTTTTATCGATGAAATTACAAAATTAGTTTGTTTACAATAATATTTGTATTCTCTAAGTGAGCAAACATCTGACAGATAGATTTTGATAAGAAGTCTGTTTTGGGATGAACAGTATTGTTTTGTAAAGTAACACAAATCAGCAATATGACATATATATAGAACTTAAGATTTCCGATTTTCCTCCAAGGAATAAGGTTACACATTTTGGATGTTTTCTAGATTTAAAAACAATGTAGAATGTAACACTGTGACTGCTTCGTAGGAAGTTCTTGAACTTTCGTATTGCGTAATGTTACTAAAAATAGAAATTACGTCATTTCCTTATATGGAAATAATTAGTCATAAAAGTTGTTCTAACTAAAAAACCAAAAATTGTATTCATTCTCACTTTGTTATCAGATACAGTTGCTCGACAATTTACTTAAAATTTATTCAATTTATTTTGGATCACAACAATTTAATGCCTTCTCTTGATAGAAATCTACCTGTCAAATGCGCAAAGTGCGAGAAAATATTTGTCAAGCAGCAAACGGCTCGACACAAAAAATCGTGTGATAGTGGGACTTTAAAATGTCCCAAGTGTCCACATTTCTACAAAAAGAGGAAAGAGGACTTGAACTACCACCTTGCTAAGCATCACGTTCCTCATGAAAAGAAGCTGAGTACAGTGTGTACTATATGCTTGGAAGAATTTCCAAGTTTTTATTCTCTTCAACAAAATAAGAGAGGGAAACACGGAACATCGACCAAAGTTGGAACCAAGTCCAGCGGAAGCTTGAAAGAAGTACTAGAATCGGAAGAATTGGATAGGAACAACGAACAGTTACAGCTGGAACTTAGTGCCTGTCAACACTTCTTTGACAATACTGAGATGGAAAATGGGAGACATAGAGTATTCAATTTTAAACTGTCGAGACTTGATCCCAGCGAAATTAATGAAAAACTGAAGGAAGTGTTTGAAAAGCTTAACTGTGCTGCAAAAAAAATTATCCCTGGGATTTATTTTACGAAATGTTGACACAGACGAATACCGATACTTTTATGCTCATGAGAACAACACCTTCTTTGAGAAGTCTCATTTACTTTGTTCTAAGGGAGAATTAGTCTCACTTCAGGATAGAGTAGAGAAATTGGATTTGATTGAGACTTGTGCTCAAGAAAGGGTAAACACAAATTGGCGGTATGCACTAACTACGAATGTAACAGTTTTATGTGCTCTTCTCAACAATATCCCAATGGGATGTTTAGATGCTGTTATACCTGAACAGTTGTTGAGGAGACGCGATGTAAATTGTCTTGTTACGAATGGATACGGAGAAACCTACAAGGACTACCTTTGCTTGTTTAGAGCTGTGGCTGTTCACTTGTATGGATCAGCTGAGCTGGAAACAAACGCAGCTAAGTTGTTCAGTGACTTTCTCCACGAGTCTGGTCATAACGCAATTAACTTTAGAGGAGTATCAATGGATCACCTTGTGTTTGTTGAAAACGCTATAAAACACAACATTTTCATTTATGACATTGACATTGAGGACGGGGATTTTGTAGGTGAACTTGCCAGAAGAAGTATTGAGATGTACGAGAACAACATTAATCTACTGCGCTACAACAACCAGATTTGCTATGTTGATGATATCAACACGTTCTTCAAACGATTCCGCTGTCCTAATTGTGATACCTTTATTAAGCGTGCTGGTAATTTCCACCGTCACGTGAAATCTTGTAAAGATAGGATACAGCACATTTATCCGAAGAGTGTTTACACTTTGAGAGAAACTTTGTTCGATAAATTTGACGGTTTTGGAATTGGATATGAGGAAGAACAAAAACTGTTCAAAAACTTGGCTGTATTTGACTTCGAATCAATCTGCGTTCCATCTAATGAACTAGAAGATACCAATACAACTACTTGGATAGGAAAACATGAACCAATATCTGTGTCAATTTCCTCTAATTTATTACAAGAACCTATTTTCTTTTGCAACAGAGACCCGAGGACACTGTTTGTATCTTTTTTGAAGCATTAGAAGAACTAGCTAGCCGAAGTAAAGCAGAAATGTTGCAAAAATTTTCCTCAATTGAAAATGCAATTAAAAACAGAGTAAGTTCTATTTTCGAGAAGCTAAATGGAAGGAAAGATGAGAGTACTCCAATGTTTGAATTTCAATATATCGAAGAAGAGGAAATTGATATGTCGACTCAATTCCTCCAAATTCAGAAAAATCAACTTCTCGAACTACAACAACATTTTGAACGTTATGTCAGCATTTTACCCGTATTTGGATTCAACAGCGGGAAATATGATCGGAATCTTATCAAGTCTTATTTACTACCCTACCTCATTCACGAGCGCGATATTCAACCAACGGTTATTAGGAAAGCTAATCATTTTGCATCCTTTAAATTTGGTGATGTTCAGTTTCTCGATATTCTAAACTTTCTTGGTGGAGCAACATCACTAGATTCGTTCCTCAAAGCTTACAAGACAAATGAGACCAAAGGATTTTTCCCTTATGAATGGTTCGGCTCACCAAACAAAATGGATGTAACTTTGCTTCCCCCTTACGAATGTTTCTTTAGTAAGTTGAGAGATCACAATCCCTTGGAAAAAGAATTTACGGATTTCAAAAAATTGTTGAATAGTGGACTTTCCCAACAGGAGGCTCTGAAAAAACTTAGGTTGTAGGTAGTGCCCCCCTCGGAATTCGACAACTACAATTACCTGGAAAGTGTGTGGGAGCACGAACAATTGACAACTTTTCAAGACTTTGTCAGGTTGTATAATAACAAAGATGTTGTCCCGACACTAGAAGCGATGCAGAAAATGATGGAATTCTATCATAACAAAGGGATTGATATGTTAAAACTGGGTTGCACACTACCTAATTTAGCAAACATTTGTCTACACAAATCAACTAATAGCAAATTCTATCCTTTCGTTGAAGCAGACAAAGATTTACATGATAAAATACGCGAAGATATGACCGGTGGTCCCTCTATTGTGTTTACTAGAAAAGCGATTGTGGATCAAACCTATATTCGAAACACAGAAAACATTTGCAAATCAATTGTGGGTATAGACGCCAGTCAACTTTACCCCTTCTCAATGTGTCAAGAAATGCCCACTGGGCTTTACAGTAGATGGGAGTTTGATTCAGACTCTCAGAAGTTTAAAGCTAGACAAAATAAATCGAGGAAATTTGAGAACATGGTTATGTCGTACCTACAATCTCAGCGTCCTAACTGCACTATTGAAAGCTACTACACAACTGTAACTCAGAAAAAGATTGATTGTTTTAATGTAGACGGATTTTGTGCTCACTGTAAAACTATTTTTGAAGCAATGGGTTGTTACTTTCACTTTTGTGCATGTCAGGAAGCAAGAGCAAGCATGTCAGAGGAAGAGACTCAGAAAGGATTAAAGAAACGGGAATACGATGAACTAAGACGAGACTATTTGCGAAACAAAGGATATAAAGTTGTTGAGATATGGGAATGTAACTGGTGGGAAACTGTCAAAGGTGATGAATCTGTAAAAATTCACGTGAGAAACAATTCCCCATTCAAGCTACCTCTGACTCAAGAATCTCTACTTACAAAGATAAGAGAAGATAAACTATTTGGTTACGTTCAGTGTGATCTCGAAGTTCCAGATGGGTTGAAATACAAGTTCTCGAACTTTCCACCAATCTTTAAAAACTTTAATGTTAGTCGAGCAGATATTCGTGATTATATGAGGGATTATGCAATTGATAACGATTTACTCAAGCAACCGCAACGCATGTTAATTTCAAGCTTCAAGTTGGAGAATGGAACAGTCATAACACCTTTACTCAACTTTTACCTTAGTCTTGGGCTAAAATGCACCAAAATTTATCGCTTCGTTCAGTACACACCCAAAAAATGCTTCAACAATTTTGTCCAATCGGTTGTTGATGCTAGAAGAGTTGGAGATGAAAATCCTGAATCAAGCGTTGTAGCAGAAACAATGAAATTGTTAGGGAATAGTTCCTATGGTTACCAAATCATGGACAGAAGCAGACATACAGAGACAAAATACTTGAACGATGAAAAGACACACAAAGCTATCAACGGGAAATTGTTTAAGAGACTTAACAGTGTGTCAAAAGAACTATACAAAGTTGAACTTGTAAAATCAAAAATTGAGCACCGTGAACCGATAATAGTGGGCTTTTTTAAACTTCAGTACGCAAAATTACGTATGTTGGAGCTTTATTACAATTTTTTGATAAATTTTGCGATGTCGACACGTTCGAAGAGTTAGAAATGGACACTGACTCCTTATACTTAGCTCTAGCGCACGATAATTTGTACGATTGCATTCGTCCATCTAAAAAAGCACATTGGGAAACTCTGAGGGAACACGATTGTGATTATTCTTTCAAAGCTGATGCTGTACAAAATTTCTTCCCTAGAACTTGTTGTGATAAACATAAAAAGCACGATAAGCGTGAACCAAGTCTGTTCAAGAAAGAATTTAGATGTACTGAATTCATTTGTCTCTGTAGCAAAACATATTGTTGCTACGATGCCAAATCGGATAAGTACAAATTCAGCAGCAAAGGACTGAACAAACGAACATTGAAAGAGACCGGAGATGGACCATTGGAAAAATATCGGCGAGTGATGGAAGAAATCATCAATTTAACATCTACAAATAGATGATTTCGGACAATCAACCACTGCGTCGCTACCTATGAACAAATAAAAGAAAGGACTCTCATATTTTTATCCTAAACGAAAAGTGTTATCTGATGGAATTCATACTGTACCCCTGAACTTGTAATTTATTTAATCAATTTTCGTATTTTGAGCGCTCTCTGTTGTGTTTAAAATTAATTATAATGTACTTGACTAATACTGTGTCTGTCTTTTTGTACCTTCATAATTCATTCTTTTAAAAATTTTCAATTTTCTCAATTTTAGTGGATATAACTAACCTTAATACATTGCGGCGGCTATACCTAATCTTAATACATTGCGGCGGCTATACCTAATCTTAATACATTGCGGCGGCTATACCTAATCTTAATACATTGCGGCGGCTATACCTAATCTTAATACATTGCTGTGGTTAAACCAAAAAATGTTGAAATTTACTGCGAGGGAAATTGTCCGTTAATGCGCGCTGCCTGTACAATTCTCCGCCTGTACGTACGCGCTGACTGTACATTTCCCCTGCGCGCTGCATGTATAATTCCCTGCTAATCCCTACATGACCTCTAAAATCACGTGACAAGTGGCTCCGGAAATTCACCCTGGTCTGCTCCTGCCTTACTACTCACCCCCTGGAACACCCCTAGATTTATCCCCAATCTTAATACATTGCGGAGGATATTCCTAATCTCAATACGTGTCGGCCGCTATAACTAATCTTAATACGTGGCGGCCGCTATAACTAATCTTAATACGTGGCGGCCGCTAATCTTAATACGTGGCGCCTGCTAATCTTAATACGTGGCGCCGCTCTATCTTAATACATGTACGCCGCCTATACCCTGTCTTAATACATTAGTGTAGACCCTCTCTCAAAAATAACTCCCATACCCTATCTTAATACATGGGGTCTACACCCCCCCCCCCCCCGGGGAGACTTGCTCACCCTATTACTACTGATAGACATTGTGTTTTAGATTTCGCTGTTTGTCTTGTCTCATAGACTCAATAATTTCAGGCATCATCGGTTCTCTAAGGAGGCATTATTCAAATTGTTTAGTTGTTAGAGTTTTAAACAATTTTTAAATGAATACACAAAGTATTTCCTAACAGTATTTTTTTAATCAGTTTCGATCTCTTCCTAATTTGGTAAGGCAATATTGTGGTTCAGCAGGGTCGGAACATTACTAAGGGGCACAATTTATATACACACGATATGCAAACGCACTTTATATATATATATATATATATATATATATATATATATATCTATATCTATATATCTATATATATATATATATATATATATATATATATATATATATATATATATAAATATGTGTGTGTGTCTGTGTGTTTTTGTGCGTGCGTGCGTTTTTAATTAGGACAAAACAGATGAACAGATGTTTCAAAGGTTGTAACGTGGGACTTATGAACTAAACTTAAAAAAACAACGCGTATTTACGTAGGTATAAAAATTCTCACATCTTAACAATAACAATCAATCTAAAGCACACCTACTTTTATGTTTTTGGGCGATAGCAACTGCGTGTATTTGGGATTGTGAAAATGTTTGTATATTTGTGTGCCCGCGTTTATATGCGTGTTTAAGCTCTTCTCACACGTTCAATTTAAGATCTGACCTTCAACAGAGATTGTCTCCATTTTTATGCACAACTCAGTCAATTGTTGCTGCAAATCTTTCTCCACAATTGGCTCACAATTACTGGTCGACATCACGCATGTGCCAGAAAAAGTCGGTCGCACTTGAAAAAACTTACACTCCAGATTTGTTCTGCAGTGTTCAGGCCAGTCGTTGTTCGTGCACCGCTCCTTACATTTGTCTTTGTCCGTGTCGTTAACGATGCAAGCTTCTTTCGGATACATGTCAATAGCTCCTATATGGCTGGGACATATATCAGACAGTTCTCTGTTGCAACCATACTTTATTTCTGAAGCAAATATTCCATTCTTGAGATCATTAAAAGAATCGTTAGAGTTCTTATCGAGTTTAAGTTCTTATCGGTTTTTCCCGACCAGTGATTTTTCCGGTTACAGTATGTTGTCTGAGAGATGAACTTTCCTCTCAGAGAATACTGTTCTCTCCCCTTATTTTCAGGTAATAGCTGTTCTTCCTGTTTATTACTTTTCCAGAAACAGTATTTTTCAGCTCCTGGTTACTTTTCCGGTAACAGTTTTTCTTTCCTCTCAGTTGTGACCTTTCATCTAATTTTTTTTCCTAGTTACAGTACACTCTGTCTCCAACCATGACTTCTCGAGTAACGGTATTTTGTCCGAATCAACGACTTTCTCAAAAACGCTGCTTTTCACCACCAGCCGTGCTTTTCCAGTGACAATAAAATGTCTCCATCCCTGACTCTTCCAGTCACAAGATTTTACCCCAAGCAACGATTCTTCTAGCAACGGTATTTTGTTACCTCATAAAATTCTAGTAACAGTATTTTGTCCAAATAATGAATTTTCGTCGAACAAGCTTTTTTCCCTCGTGACATATCCAGTAAAAGTATTTCGTCCCTCATCGTGAATTTTTCAGTAACAGTATTTTCTCAATAACCATGAAATTTTCAGTTTCAGTAGTTTTCGTTTTTTTGACGGCATATTGTTTTCAACTATGACTTTTTCAGTAACCGGTTTTTTTGAACTTGAATTTTTGTTTTAGTATTTTGTCTCACTTTTGAAGTTTGCTCTATTAATGTTTTGCTACCCCCGGAAATAACCAGTAACAGAATTCTGTCCCGTCTGAAATTCTTTCCTCTAACGTTTTGTCACCGCGGTTTTTTACAGATACAGCTTTTTGTTTCCCAATGAACTGTCTGTTAACAGTTCTTAGGCCCCAATTCTGAGATTTCATTTAACAGGTTTTTTCCCAGTGGCTTTACCAGCATCAGTTTTGTTTGTCTCCAAAGGTAAATTTTCCCACTCCTAACTATTCTGATGATCGTAGTTTCTCTACCCATATCAGTTAATCATCAGAACTTTGTCAACAGTGATACTTCCAGTAACAGGATTTTCGTCCAGCCTAAGACGTTTCAACTAACTGTTTTTTTTGTCCCCAGTTTGACGGTTTTAGTATTTTGTCATCACCTATGTTTTTTCACAAATAGTAATTGGGTCCCAGCATCGACGATTCCTCTTGCAGTTTTTTTTGCTGTAACTTTTCGGATCATTTCAGTTCGTGCCCCTCAGTACGTTATGCGCCCCTCCCAGTTACACCCAGTTACAGAGCACGTGCCATTACATAGTAATGCATTATTTTACAAGAAATTGTCCTTCAGTGAGTTCTCCAATATGAGTTTTTTGTCCTACCCATGATTTTTCAAGTATCACCATCCTGATTTGTCCAGTAACAGTATGTTCTCTATGCTGTGAAGTTTCCTCTAACCGTGTTATATTCTCGTAATTTTAAAATAAATGTCTAGTGCCCAAAACGTGATTTTTCGAGTAATAATATTTTGTCTACAAAGACCTTATTCTAGATACAGTGTGTTTTTTACTCTAAGTTTTCCAGTAATAGTATCTTGACCCACACCTCGTACTTTTTCTTTAAATGTGTTTTGTCTTTGCCCCTGGTGTTTCCAGGAACAGTAATTTTTCCCGCCTAATATATTTCGTCTAAAACTAGTTTTCCAGTGTCAGTATTTTGTCTTCATTTGTGAATTTTTTCTGATGACAAAGTATTTGTCCTGGAGTGATTCTTCGAGTATGAATATGGAGACTTTTTCAGTAGCAGAATTTTTGAACTGTGATTTTTCCAAAAAATAGTGTTTTGTCATACAGTGAATTTACCACTAACAGTGTTTCGTCTCACCTGTGATATTTCCGCTACAGAATTTCGTTCTCCTTGACTTATCCAGTAACTTTATTTTGTCACTAAACATGACTTTGTCCTTAAAAGTATTTTGTTACTTTCCATGACCATTTCAGTACCTTTTTTGTCCCCAACAGCGACTGCTCTAATTTCAGTTTATTGTCTCTGCCCACGTTTTTTTCCAGTAACTTTTGTCCCTATAAGTGGCTTTAACAACAGTTTTCTATCCTGCCTTTGACTTTTCCCTATCTAATTTTTTTTGCCCGTTACTTTTTCGGTAACATTTTTTGCGACCTTTGAATTTTGCGGTGACCTCTGACATTATTATTTCTTACTGTTCAAGCATTAGTATTTTGTCTCCGTTCGTGTAATTTATTGTGATATGTTTTTGTCTGTAACTCAATTTGTTGCTTCTACCAATGACCTTTGTAAGACCATTATTTTGTACCCTGTTTGATATTTCCTCTAAAATTTTTGTTAGATCGCGACTGAACCATTATCAGTAATTTTGCCTTGTTTTTTCCAGAGACAGTATTTTTCTTCCCCTTGAATTTACTAGTCTACTATAGTCTTTTGTGTCTGTGGTGACAACTCCTCAAATAGTATTTCCCCTCGATTTTTCCAGCAGTAGCAAATTGTCCCTACCCGCATCTTTATGAGAAACGGTTTTTTGTCGCAACTAAGGTTTACAGTAAGAGTTTTTTTTCCCATATTGACATTTCCTCCAAGATTTCTTTGTTCACGCGTGACGTTCCAATATTCATTTTCCTCGCCAATTTTTTCCATTAACAGTAGCCTTTTCATCTTATTTTTTCTTTTAAAAATATTTTTGTACAGCAAGAAATGGGAGATTTGAAAATAAGTTTGTAAGCCTTAATTGTATCAAATGTTTGAAAGCTGTCTGTTTTTATTCATTTGATCCTGCAATGAAACGAACAACGACCATGGAAATGAATGGAAAATTTGGTGCGTCACATTAACATTGGTACTTTTTACATACAGCGGAGACTATTTGAAGGGGGAATCTGGCTTCCTTTGAAAAAGATGGGAACGAAACTCGCATCTATACGACTAAATATTACCGCGAAAATCATCAAGTTAAGATTATAGGTAAAAGTGGAGATTTTTTAACACAATGCTAGAAAATAGCAGTAAAGAAGAGTTTTTTTCACTTACTCATAGACATTGATCCTGAAAACTATTGGTGGCCCGCGATATTACTCACTATGCCTATTTTTGTGGCCTAGTTCAGTAATTTTTTTTCATCTTAGGTGGCAATAATAACACTGCTGACATTACACATCTAGTAAAAACACTAAAAGAAGAGCTACTTCACGTATCTTTGATCTTTGTTCCAAAATGATATTGCCTAATATGAACCTTTTTTGCCCGTTCCAACATTTTTTTCTCTGGTGAGGGCAAGTAACACCGCAGAAACACATATTTTTGGCATATCAGAATAAAAGGAGCGAACTGTTACTGATTGTTAAAATGCCCCATGAGGTATGCAAACAAACACAAAAACTTTTTCAACCTTGATTATTTATATATATATACATATATATATATATATATATATATATATATATATATATATATATATATATATATATATATATATATATATAACAGATATATAACAGAATAATATATAACAGAGTAATTCATAACAGAGGATTGGTTTCTTGACCTAATTGATGTTGACAAATTACATTTTAAATATTTTCAGTCTATTAGATTATCTAAGTGTTCAACCCTGAACTCAAAAACTGAAGAAACAAAAAACTGAAACAACGCAAATGACATGACGATTTTGGATTGATGCTGAAATGATTTCAACTGATTTTTTCCAAACTCTTTGTCAGAGCAAAGACTTTGAGCTTAAAAAATTTAGAGAAAAAACATATTCTATGGAAAGGATTTTTGTGATTTCTCAGGAACTTAATTTAGAAACACCTGGAGTCCGGCAGTTGGACATAAGCCAACATCAACCAGTTTCCGGACAAAAAAAAAACTAGACCAAAGATTAACTACGTTTGCAAAAAAAGAACAATTCAAGATCATGATACGATTACTACCCAGTGCGACGATTCCCGGTCAATCCTGTCGGGAAAACCCGGAAAATTACTATTCCTGGTATATCCCGCCAAAAATGCCAAATTCCTGTCAGGAAGTAACCAGGATTGACAGGAAAAAGCACAGATTGCTATGATGCCCGATTTTCCAGGTATTTTCTGACAAAGTTCCTGGTAATCCCGGTCACGATGTCGAGAAATTACCGTAAGTTACCATTAAATGTCATTTCCGGTAGGATTCCTGGTAATTTCCCGCCGGGAAATTAAGGAAACGTATCGGGAAAATTATCGGGAAATTTCCACTATTATCGGGAAACGTTGCACTGGGTACCCTCTCATAAACTGGAAACTGATGTCCAAATTAGTTTGTCGGAAACTTTACGTTGTGTAAGTTTTTGGCATATCAAGAACTAGTCTTTCTTTAAGGAAGAGACAACAGCAAACATTTACGAATAAGATTTTTGTTGATAATTATGAAATACCAAAAAAAGGCTAGTATACATAGCAGCTGCTGAAAACAGACTAAAAACGTTTCTTGTTGAAATCAGCATATTATTAGAAAGAACTCGGCCAAACACAAACTCCTAAATTTTGATTCAACTTACATTTGCTGGTCGTCTAGCCAAAAACATCGAAAATTTGACTTTCGGCTAAAGAAAAACCAATTAACTGGAGATGTCATACAAAACCACCCAAGAGAAAAACCACTGGAAGCCTTATGCGAATTTTGATTTATCACAGAAAAAATTTTTAATTTATAATCCTCTTGTATTTCCATCTGAATATGTGTATTATAAGTCATTCTTCCTAAATCTCAGCGTCTGAGCTCTGAATTTTGCTCAAGTTTAGTTCCCCAACAGTACTACGTTTCTTCAAATTGATTTATAATGTACGTCACGTTCTTCAAAGCTCACGCTTTGATCATTTAGGTATATATTTTTGGTGTTATCTTGTCAGATAATGGTAAGATCAGATGAAATTTTTTTCTGCAAGACTGATTCCACAGGAAAAATAGTAGATACAATTTGTCAGTATTATTTTGCAAACAACCATATCCGCTTATGATTATATAATTAACAGTTGAGAAGCCTACATTTATTCTACAGTTATAATTACAACAGAAACTATAAAAAGAAGAACATTAGTCCGAATTTCCGTTTGTATTGAACAAATTGACAAAAGACATTTTTTTCAATTTTATACAGCTGAATAAGCTAGGTTAGGTTTTTATTCGAATTGACATAGTTGGTCTGGTTAGATAAAAGATTTAAATTTTTTTTCTCTATAGCTGCCCATAAAGTTGGCTTCTACCGAGTGCTGGTACGTAATGTGAAACATGTTGGCAAAGATGGAGGCTTGAATGCCTCGGGAGATTATCTAGGGCAGGCAAAAGATAGTTATAATCTCATTGTGCTTTGAGAAAATCACCTTCCTTTTGAATACAGTGCTAAGTCAAGGGTTCTTGTGGATTGGGCTCCATTTGATGAGTGCGCAGCTAAAATCGATGTGAATTCAAAACTTGTTTCAAGAATTTTGATTAAAACTGTTTCGGTTTTTGTCTTTTTTTGCCGCTGTCACGTGCTTTGCTTTTTTGAATATTGATTCTATTTTTCTTTTTTTTTCTGTTTCTTATTTTTCATTTGTTCATTCGTACCTCCAGATATCTCTTATGTTTGTTTCCGTCATTGTGTCTTGTAGACAAAACAGATCCTGATTTTTTTCAGCGAACAAATTGTCATATTTTCTTTTTCGCGGTCAGGTTTTGACGACACCAAAAGTGTTTCGACTGCTAGAGGCAGCATTTTTTTGTTAGCTGTTTTGTTAGAAGTCATCATCAACTTGTGTTCTTGAAAATTTGCCTTTAGATTTGTTTAGTTTTCACAGATGATTCTTACCCCTTGGAGTTATTTCAAAGATTTCATGCTCAAAAACAAATACTATTCTTTTACAATGGTTGAAATAATTTACACTAACAAGGCATAAATTAAAAAAAAACACTGAATTACCTGAAAGAGCAGTACTGCATTATGTCATCACATAGACCCTTTTATCAAAAACTTTCAATTTTTTCCATCATTTTCTGAAAAATAGGTTGTACTTTGGGATCAATTTGAAGTAGAAAGTAGTTTAATTAGAGTAATATGGGCAGCCCAAATATTTATATCTTAAAAAATATTAAACTTTACTATGATGGTTGTTTTTATTTTTCTTTTTTTTGAACAAAAAGAACATGTCATTTTTCATTCTAAAAAAGGCCGATTTTTATCAGCCATACTGTAACTGTTCTCAATCGGTTACATCAAACGCAGTAGAGTACAAAGAAAGATAAACTTTATCAGGTTCTTAGAAAGTTTCAACACTTTTCCAAGCGCACTTAGGTCAGTGCAGAACCTTGATTAAAATCTTTTGCTTAGTTTGAAAATTTTTAGACTTCCCTTTTTGATCTCTCGAGCCCGATTCTCCATATAGCCATTAACACACGTGAAATCATAACACCTTAAACCATATAAACAGAACCGTATATGCCGCAAAAAATATCCAAAAATAACAAAGTTTGGAATGATATCCTTAGCGAATTCCTACTTTTGTTCTCTACTGAATGTTTTGGACCCGAAGTTCAACGAATGAGTAAATTTGAGCAAACTGGATTGAGTAAACCATCAAGAAATTTAAATATTTATTATGGAGCAGGTCGAATTAAACATCTCTGTTGCTGTTTCTCTTTTTTGTACACAATTTTATTGACATAACGGATAAAAAAGCTTGATCAGATCACTGTCTAACGTCCCTATCTAGACCAAAATTAATGTAAAAGAACTGAGCGGCATTATGTTTTATAATGTTTTCTTTAGAACATCCCTATATAGACCAAAATGAATGTAAGAGAACTCAGTGGCATTATGTTTTATAATGTTTTCTTTATAGCATCCCTATCTAGACCGAAATGAAAGTAAAAGAACTCAGTGGCATTATGTTTTATAATGTTTTCTTTATAACATCCCTATATAGACCAAAATGAATGTAAAAAAACTCAGTGGCATTATGTTTTAAAAAGTTTTCTTTATAACGTCCCTATCTCGACCAAAATGAATGTAAAAGAACTCACCAGCATTATGTTTTATAACGTTTTCTTTATAACGTCCCCATCAAGACCAAAACGATTGTAAAAAAAACTCAGTGGCATTATGTTTTATAACGTTTTCTTTATAACGTCCCCATCTAGACCAAAACGATTGTAAAAGAAACTCAGTGGCATTATGTTTTATAAAGTTTTCGTTATAACGTCCCTATCTAGACCAAAATTAATGTAAAAGAACTGAGCGGCATTATGTTTAATAAAGTTTTCTTTATAACGTCCCTATCTAGACCAAAATGAATGAAAAAGAACTCACCAGCATTATGTTTCATAACCTTTTCTCTATACATTACAACTGCTTTGCCAAAAAAGCTAATTGAAAAATCACAGTTTGGACAGAAAGATATTAATGGGAATGTCAACATTCTGTTTGTGAAAATTTCACAGAGAAACAACAACCTGATGGATGATATGTCGAGTGGAAAGAAAGTCAAAGAAATGTTATTAGATTTGTCATAGGGGAAATTTTTGTTTTTGTAAATTGTAGTAGCAAAACAACGTACTGTTATTCGAACAGTGGCAGCGTCAAAATACTGTTACTCAAAAAATCAAGGTTGGAGAAATTACAACGTTACTGTATTTATTGACTGATAAAGAGTTTTTGACTAATGATGAGTTAACTTTACAGGGCACGAAGAAGACTTCAATGGCGTATTTCATTATAATTTTTTCAGCACAGAGTGATTTCTGATGCCTAAGACAAATATAAAAACATCACAGGAACATATGAGTTACAAACTGCCTTGTATTAGACATTTTATGTCACTTTTTCCATATGAAGAGAGGTGTGAAAGCAAATGTGAAATGAGACAACCTATTTAATTGCAGTTTAGTGAAAGTCTTGCATTTTTTAATTGCAACGAAATTTGATTCACGACTTCACGAATGTTATTTCTCTCCTGAGAGAAGTTCATCAGAAACTCGGCGTCACCTCGGAACTTAAAACTTCTAGATAACGACAGACACCTTTTTTATTTTGGTGAACTTTGTGATCTGGTACTATATGCATTTGAGTCGAAACTTGTAAAAAAAACCTTTCAAATAAACTAGAGAAAAATTGCACGGTTTCTGTTTTTCATTTTTTGAAAAAAAGTTCGCGCAGTCTTTGGGGCTTTGTAAAAAAACTTCTGTTCTGTTTCAACTGACATTTTCTGATTTTTCAGAAACAAAATCAAATAATTATTTGAACCCTTATCAATGAGAGTGTTAACATTCATCATTGAGCTAAAAATCCGCTTACAGTTTCATATGAAGTTTAGTTTCTTAGGAAAAAGAATGGCATCGCATCAGAAAGCATCGGTTTGAGTTTTATCCTGGACGGAAACTACCTGTGGAAAATCAATTGTCAACATATGGAAAAATGATACCATTACTAAATTTTGAAAGTTTTTCCATAAGTTTAAACTTTGGCAGACTTGAAACCTGTCAGGTAAAAACATTTTTTACCGAAAATTGAAAAACGCGAGCTTTGGAGTATTGAACAGTTTGCTGTCTGATGCCAACAAAAGAGATAGAAACTTCATATGTATAAACTATAAGAGTGACCAATCAATGAAGCAGCAACATTAGATCTCCAGTTTAGAGCACCAGTCTAAAATTGCGAAGGCTAGTTACTTCCCAGTGAACCTTTTCTCGTATCTTTTAAGGAATACAACTCAAACTGCTCTATTAAATCAGGATTTTTTTAAAAAAAATCAAGAGGTTCAACTCAGCATCCAGAACAACGATGTGATTGTAAATTTTCGATTGCTGAATCAAAGTACGGTTTTATTCTTATCAATAATCTTAAAGAACTCTGGAATGGCAAACATTTTCAAAAAAAAAATTGGGTAGAAATTTGAGAGACTTTATACAAAATTATGGGAATCCCATTTTTCCCTAAGAAACCTCTAGATCTTAAACAGATTATATATGCTTGTTTGAAAAATCTTTATTATTAAGGCCACTTGAGACTGCAAAAATTCATTTTTTATTGATTTTGTTATTTAGAACTGTATTAAAGCGAATGCTAAAAATTTATTTACAAAATGAAAGCTAAAAATGCTGATCAAAATGATTGCAGAAAAACAAAAAAATCATTTTAACATGCTTTTTATGGTCGGATTTTTCAATCATCTGTTTTTTTGCGTTTTTTCTATTATTTCATAGGTAGGAGTATACAAAATTGTCTAGAAAAAATATGAATTTTGTATAATGATATGGTTCAATTGCGCTGATTTATTTGACTTTTCGTTGGAATTTGCGTTCCTTTTAATCTTTCCGACAGTTCAATAGGGGATTTCATCTGCATAATCAGTGACGTCTGAATATATTTGTAAACAACAAAATTTAACAAATTTTTGCAATGTTTAAAGAAATAATCGGACGTCACTGATTACGCAGATTAAATCTCCTATTGAACTGTCGGAAAGAATACATGGAACGCAAAATTCCTCAAAATCATTATACAAAATTCTGTTTTTTTTCTGGACAATTTTTTGCTATTAGAGCTATGAGCTATTTAGATTGAAAAAAAAAACACAAATTGACACAACTTGGAAAAATACAAAAGCACTAGGACCTAAAAAAATTTCTTGGGGTCGGGACCACTAATTGTTCATTTTACCCGGTCTTAAAAAAGTTTCCGAGATTAACCCTGGATTGGTAACTTTGCGGCCATATTTACATAGCACCGCACTGTATAACAGCGCATAGTTTGTAATTGGGAGCATACAAAATACGAGGGTGGGGCTAAGAGAAGAGATCCAATAATTTTTTATCAGAAGTCCGAAAAAATTCGAAATGGGTGAAAGAGTGAAAGATTGAGGACCTCATAGCGGGTAAAACCAAAGCAGTAAATTTTGTTAACCTCTTTGAGGTTTGTACCAGAGTGCGGTGTTCTCCGCCATCTCGTTATGATTAAGTACGCACACAGGCCAAAGAAAACACCACAGTCCATCGTCCTGAAAAAGTGAAAAAGACAGAATTCAGACTAACAGTTATTACAAAAATGTGGTCGTTTTTTGAAACAACTGATAAGCACAAGCTCTTCAGATTGTTGTTTCTTCGACTGTCACGTTGAGGTCTGCATTTAGTAGTTTTATTTTGTTATACGGAAAAAAATAACACTTTTCTTTATTGATTTTTTCGTATTCGATCAACAAACCCATTTGATATCGAGTCTAATAATATATTTGTGATACAAATAAATTGCTGGTTCTGAAAGAGTTGGAAGGAGATTATACTTTTCATAAAACGTTTCATAGCAGTTTTAGGTGGGAACAAAAAATACGGAAAAGTTCTGTCAAGTTTTACTGAAGATTACTAAATCAAATTGTTTTTCTGCGATTCACAGAAGCTTCCATAAATTTTTAAAATTTGTTTTTTTTTTCGCATGCTGCTTTGCCATTATTGCATATCCTGATTTTTGAACTCTGTATTTTGTACTTACAAAGGTGGTCCCTATCTAACAATTTGTTGTTGAAAATCAAAAATTGTACCGTATGGCATACGTCGCACACATTTCCTTTCTATTATCAGTGAAATATTATTGATGCCCACTGTAGCAGCAACTTAAATACTGTAAGTTTTCAGCTTCTGATAAGTTGCGCTGATCTAAAGGTGAAAATGATGGACACCTAATAAGTTGCTGTGACTTAGCTCTGAAATTCATTTTTGGATAAACGAATATTCACTGATGAAATTACCAAATTGTCATAATATTTTTGACGCAATCATATGTGTTGACGCCGTATCAATTTTTAAAATTTGTTGTAGTAATATAGGAATCAGTCGAGGAAACGGTTTTTTTCTCCGGGGAAACTTTTTTCGGAACAAAGAGTCATGGTATCGACTCACTTGTTTAACGCGACATTTAGAAAAAGCATCTAAATTAAATTAAAGTCAACTTTCTTCTAGTTTCCCAAAAATCTACCGGTCGGAGGTGTTAATATGAAAACTAAATTCTTTTCAGTTGGAAAAATTTCTAACTTAATGCTTAAATTTTTGACAGTCGGCAGAAAATTCAGGAGAGCATATTGTTGTCAATGATAAACCTGGTGAAATTTCCTGTTTTTGAAGACACTAAAAAATCAAAGATGTAGGTAACGTCTAAGCTTCAATGAAAATAGTATCGGAGAGGTCGTTTCTCTTATGTACTTCAGTATGAAACCATTTTTGAGGATATTGCTTGTGTAGAACCAATCAATTTAAAATCTACACAGAATACATTTATAATGAATAAAGTTAGAAAATTTGCTGTGTTCCTGTTGTCATGCTCTGCGTAGTACAATGTTGTGACAAAAGCACCGCGAAGAAGAAGTGAATCATGAAAAGAGCAGTCATTTCATTTCAAGTATAGTTTGTCCCATAACGTTGAAATAAGCGAACGTTCGAAAACGTCAAAAACAGTCAATTGAGCATCAAATTGGCCATCCCAGAATGAAGTCCGCGACCCAAAGACAGGTATTGGCCAGACCGACTTGGGTCGCGGACAGGAGGGTCCGGCGCGACCGTCCACAATGGTCTGGAAAAAATTTGGGTCGCGCCTTCCGTCTGGCCAATGGCTATTTTAGTCTGTTCGGTCCGGCGAATACCCATATTTCGGTCTGTTCGGTCTGACCAATACCCATATTTCGGTCTGTTCGGTCTGGCCAATACCCATATCTCGGTCTGTTCGGTCTGGCCAAAACTCAAATTTCGGCCTGTTCGATCTGGCCAATACCCAAATTTCGGTCTGTTGGGTCTGGCCAATACCCATATTTTGGTCTGTTCAGTCTGGCGAAAACCCATATTTCGGTCTGTTCGGTCTGGTCAATACCCATATTTCCGTCTGTTCGGTCTGGCCAATACCCATATTTCGGTCTGTTCGGTCTGGCCAATACCTAATTTCAGGGCCTTGAGGTCCAGCCAAATAAGAGCCTAATTGTATAAATGCGTGCTGTATTGACTGTTTTTCAAAAAAGCAGCCCATAAATCGTAAACGACATCTACTTCTAGATGATTAGAATACTTCATTAACCTTCTTTTGAAATTTGCAATTGTCTTTAAATCGACGGTTTTTTTCAATAATTTCTTTTTAAAATCTCACATTCATTTGTCGTTCAAAAAATGAAACGAATAAATTATAAATTTTATTGGATGCTTATACACGTTTAAATGAGTCTCGCTAAGAGTCTGGCCTAGGATCTGTTCGGTCTTGCCAATGGTCTGGACAACGGTCTGGCGGATGATCTAGCCTACGGTCTGGAAAATGGTCTGGCCTAAGGTCTGTTCGGACTGGCCATTAATCTTGACAACGGTCTGGCGGATGGCCTGGACAACGGTCTGGCCTAAGGTCTGTTCGGTCTGCCCAATGGTCTGGACAATGTCTGGTCAGTCTGGCCAATGTTGTCCAAAGTCTGTTCAGTCTGGCCAATGGTGGCCAAAGTCTGCTTGGTCTGGCCAATACCTAACTTTGTGTATTGTCGGTCTGGACAATGCCTGTCTTGGGTCGCGGACTTCATCCTGGGATCTGATTGTCAACGTTTTTTTTCCATTAGGCTTCTATTCATCAATTTTTTAACGTGTTCTAAATTTGAACTTTGACCTTTGGAAACAGTCCAAGTGCTTTTGAAATTTCCGCTTATTTGAACTTTATGGGACACGCTATACTTAGCAAGGTCGTAGATGGTCAACAGGCCAAGCTCCCAATAGCTGATCAGAACGATTTATTTTGAGAGGCCAAATAGAGAAAACCGAAGCTAAAAGAGGGCGCGGTAGCTTTGAAGGGAACTTGAGTTTGAGTTTGAAGTCCAAAATTAAATTTGGCCAAAAAGTGCGCCAATAGTATAATTAAAAACCGGTACTTGCAGATCTTTGCAAAAATCATCTCTTTAGTTCCGTTGTTCGACAAAAGTATTACAAGGGAATAAACCTGCAGTCACCTCCTTTGTAGTACCAAAAATGGGTCCATGAGTTTTGAAGACGCTTTGATGACGTAAGAAAACCAAAAGCAACAATAGTCGGGTAAAAAATTAAGATCACTTCGCATTGAAATTTTTCTAAAGCTTTGTCCCATCGGTACAGAACATCTGGTTTTAACGAACTAGTAACGGAGAATGTAAAACTGAAGTACTATTTCACCCCTCTTAACAAAGTTTGGGAAACCACTGCAGGTCTTTGCAAATAATTTGCTCGCCGATTTTTGGCAGCGGGTTTGCGATTTTTGAGGGATTCTGTTTTCTTTTCGACTGCTTTTGTTTTTGCTACTTTTAACAAAGAACTTAAATAATTTGCGACACAAAAATGCGACACGTTTTTGAAGACACTAAAAAATCAAAGATGTAACGTCTAAGCTTCAATGAAAATAGTATCGGATAGGTCGTTTCTCTTATGTACTTCAGTATGAAATCATTTTCGAGGATATTGCTTGTGTAGATCCAATCAGTTTAAAATCTACAAAGAATACATTTATAAAGATTAAAGTTAGAAAATTTGCTGTATTCCTGTTGTCATGTTCTGCGTAGTACATTGTTGTGACAAAAGCACCGCGAAGAAGAGGTGGGTCATAAAAAGAGCAGTCATTTCCTTTCAAGTATAGTTTGTCCCATAACGTTGAAATAAGCGAACGTTCGAAAACGTCAAAAACAGTCAATTGAGCATCAAACTGGCCATCCCAGGATGAAGTCCGCAACCCAAAGACAGGTATTGGCCAGACCGACTTGGGTCGCGGACATGGGGGTCCGGTGCAACCGTCCACAATGGTCTGGAAAAAAATTTGGGTTGCGCCTTCCGTCTGGCCAATGGCTATTTTAGTCTGTTCGGTCCGGCGAATACCCATATTTCGGTCTGTTCGGTCTGGCCAATACCCATATTTCGGTCTGTTCGGTCTGGCCAATGCCCAGATTTCGGTCTGTTCGGTCTGGCCAATACCCAAATTTTGGCCTGTTCGATCTGGCCAATACCCAAATTTCGGTCTGTTGGGTCTGGCCAATACCCATATTTTGATCTGTTCAGTCTGGCGAAAACCCATATTTCGGTCTGTTCGGTCTGGCCAATACCCATATTTCCGTCTGTTCGGTCCGGCCAATACCCATATTTCGGTCTGTTCGGTCTGGCCAATACCTAATTTCAAGGCCTTGAGGTCCAGCCAAATAAGAGCCTAATTGTATAAATGCGTGCTGTATTGACTGTTTTTCAAAATAGCAGCCCATAAATGGTAGACGACATCTACATCTAGATGATTAGAATTCTTAATTAACCTTCTTTTGAAATTTGCATTTGTCTTTAAATCGACGGTTTTTTTTCAATCATTTCTTTTTAAAATCTCATATTCATTTGTCATTCAAAAAATGAAACGAATAAATTATAAATTTTATTGGATGCTTATACACGTTTAAATGAGTCTAGCTAAGAGCCTGGCCTAGGATCTGTTCGGTCTGGCCAATGGTCTGGACAACGGTCTGGCGGATGGTCTGGCCTTCGGTCTGGACAATGGTCTGGCCTAAGGTCTGTTCGGTCTGGCCATTAATCTTGACAACGGTCTGGCGGATGGCCTGGACAACGGTCTGGCCTAAGGTCTGTTCGGTCTGCCCAATGGTCTGGACAATGTCTGGTCAGTCTGGCCAATGTTGTCCAAAGTCTGTTCAGTCTGGCCAATGGTGGCCAAAGTCTGCTCGGTCTGGCCAATACCTATCTTTGGGTATTGTCGGTTTGGCCAATGCCTGTTTTGGGTATGGTTGGTCTGGCCAATACCTGTCTTGGGTCGCGGACTTCATCCTGGGATCTGATTGTCAACGTTTTTTCCATTAGGCTTCTATTCATCAATTTTTTAACGTGTTCTAAATTTGAACTTTGACCTTTGGAAGCTGTCCAAGTGCTTTTGAAATTTCCGCTTATTTGAACTTTATGGGACACGCTATACTTAGCAAGGTCGCAGATGGTCAACAGGCCAAGCTCGAATAGCTGATCAGAACGATTTATTTTGAGAGGCCAAATAGAGAAAACTGAAGCTAAAAGAGGGCGCGGTAGCTTTGAAGGGAACTTGAGTTTGAGTTTGAAGTGCAAAAATAAATTTGGCCAAAAAATGCGCCAATAGTATAATTAAAAACCTTTACTTGCAGATCTTTGCAAAAATCATCTCTTTAGTTCCGTTGTTCGACAAAAGTATTACAAGGGAATAAACCTGCAGTCACCTCCTTTGTAGTACCAAAAATGGGTCCATGAGTTTTGAAGACGCTTTGATGACGTGAGAAAACCAAAAGCAACAATAGTCGGGTAAAAATTAAGATCACGTCTCATTGAAATTTTTTTTAAAGTTTGTCCCATCGGTACAGAACATCTGGTTTTAACGAACTAGTAACGGAGAATGTAAAATTGAAGTACTATTTCACCCCTCTTAACAAAGTTTGGGCAACCACTGCAGGTCTTTGCAAATAAGTTGCTCGCCGATTTTTGGCAGCGGGTTTGCGATTTTGAGGGATTCTGTTTTCTTTTCGACTGCTTTTGTTTTTTCTACTTTTAACAAAGAACTTAAATAATTTGCGACACAAAAAAGCGGAAGAGGGGAACTAGTAGAGTTATAAAGTACCGCCTGCTTCACCAGGTCAAAAATTTGTTTTTTTTTTCATCGGCCATCTGTTTGACAGGGTCCCTTGACTTTGCAGCCCCGTTGAATTGCGGCTCCTTCATTAAACAAAGTGGGAAATAAACAATTGGTATGAAAACAAAAAGTCATATTTCACTGTTGATTGAATGCATTTCAATCTTTTCTCAATTAAAGGCACTCTGGAACAAACCAAAAAAAATAAGCGTGAAAAACGCTTAAAAAAGAGTTAAAAAGATTTTATTGGGCTGATAAAATTGAAATCAAATTCACGCAGAAAAAATATGGCGTGAGTTTGAAAACTGATAAAGATGAGAAAAAATTAGCTAAGAATGTCATATGTTTTTCGGATAACTACATTAAAATCAAGAGAAGCTCTGTAGTCGCAAAATAGCGAGCTTTCTATATGCTTAAATGGCTAAATTATGATGAGGGAAATATTTTCTACCCAAGTTGAACTGAATTGAAACTAAATTGAGTCTCTATAACTGGCTTTCTCAGAATTATTCTAACAAAGAAACTTGGTTTCTCATTTGGAACACAACTTTTGAAAGCGGTTTTGCTCACAATTCCGAGCATAATTTTATATAATCTGATTAATTGAAATTTCTAGGGCAAAAATATTAAAGCAATTGCTGGGTTTTTATTAGTTTTCAAACTTCGTTTTAGGTTCAGCGCGTAGGACACATAAGTCCTTGTTCCGAGTGAGGTAAATCAAATTTGATTTTAAAAAAAAACAAGATTAACATTTTAAATGTTAAATTCCACGCCAAACGCAGATGACGTTAATTAAACAAATTAATGGTCGGCACGAGACTGCATTTTGTAAGCTGATAGTCATTAAAGATACCTTTTGAATGATATCCAAAAAAGTTCAAAATCTCCAAAGCAGAAATATTTTATGAGAACGTCTGTCTGCTGGTTGGCCTGATACTTTTGCCAAAGAAAAGTACACAATAAAAAATTTTTTGTGAAAGTATACCTTCTTTTCCACTTGAAGGTACTTGCACTCGTTGTTGTGCTTGTTGTTGGCGATTGCAGAAATACAGTCATGTACAGGGTATTCTCGTTCTAAACACCTTTTCTTGCACGTGTCCAAAGACAAATCTTTCAGGATACAATCTGTGCGATAAAGTGTTAGGGGTTGTCCACTCAGCAGGGTGTGACATGGTTTGTTAAGCGGCTTCATCTCGAAACTTTGTTCTGAAAGAAAAACATCTGCGAGATTTTTCTGCCAAAAATTGGTAGCTAAATTTTGCTCAGGTTCTATTGAGTCACCTAAATTTTTTTCCCCAGTTACAATCAAAACGGAGCCTCAAAATTCAAAAACAGTACATTTTGCTCAAACCGCGCGTAAAACAACCAATCGTTTATTTGAGAACAAATGGAGTTAAAGAAGCGTTCGTGTTGATCTTCTCTCTTCAATTTGTGTGAATTGTTTGGTAGCAACTCTTAGTTTTTAATTAGTTTTAAAACTTCATTTTAGGTTCAGCACATAACACACGTAAGTCACTGTTCCGAGTGAGGTGAGTCAAGTTTGATTTTTTTAAAAAGATTGATTTTTAAAACAATGATTATTGAAATCTTAAGTTTCACGCCAAACGCAGATGACTTTAAACAAACAAATTTTAACGGCATTATGATATCAATCAATTACTTTGATTTTTTGGCGCATGATCAGTTGTTCGAATATCAAAAAAGACGCAAAAAGAACCTCAGCAGGAAAGATCCAGAAATATAATATAATAGAAATAACCGACAACCGACCAGGCTCCCAGGTTCAGTAGAAGACGAAGCTTCGAAGTCAACAAAGACTATACCATACAACTTGATAAAAAAAGTAACTCAAATGACTTATGAAGAAAAGTTTCTTCGATTCAAGACCAAGCTGGGGACACAAGATAAGTTCTGGTGTCCCTGATACAGCAACAACAGGAGAAAACAGAATGGTATTCCGGAGTTTGGTGGCAGAGTAAATCAGCGCTGAATCAGCATAGAGACATTCTGTTTTTAATGATGCCCAGTACACTGTTCATGTCCCCCATTTACAAGGGCCAGTCTTGATTTTTGAGTAAAATTTAGTCCAAGAAAAATAATATGTTTAGCTTAACTCCCGCCAAAAAAATTAGATTTATATGCGATTCGAAATTCCGCGTGGAGGCTTGTAACATTTAATTTGCGTAACAAGTCTTAACCACTAAGCTAAATGGGCTTTGTGGTAATTGCCTACAAAATAACTTATATATGAATAGTGAGATCTTTTCCGTTTGTGCCCCCCAAGTACGTTATGCGCCCCCCAGTTAAAGAGCACGTGCCATTACATAGTAAATCATTGTGCAAAAATATGGCACGTGCGTCTGGGGGGTGCAATTCATATGCACCCACTAAGCTGGGGGGGGGGGGGGCACAAACGGAAAAGATCCAAATAGTGTATCTACTACTATAGTAATTACCAGTTATAAGCTATAAAAGTATGACATTACTCTGCTCAGACTTAATTTTGGGCTTTGTGTAATTTTTAGACTGTATAGGAACAGTTTAGCCAGGGCTAACTCCATGACCTCAATATAATCATAATGAAGAGGAACTAAACATAAAGAAACTTAAAATATTCTGGAGATACCATGTTTCAGAACTGAATTAAGTTTTTACACTTGAAATGTGCTGGTTCAGCGCTGAAATGCTCTGCGACTCAGGTCCGGGAAACAGCTGAACTGGGATTTACCTTAACAACTGACAAAAACGATATTGTGGTGACAATTTTGTAGTTTTAGATAACACCACCGTCTCCCAATAGAATATCTCTCAAACCCGTTCATGAATTAGAAGGCTGCTGAGTAACAATGTTCATAAGGAAGAAGCAGCATTTAAATTTGCGCGCAGAAATTGATCAATAAATTTGTACCTGACCGTTTAAATAGCGCGTTTTAATTTGAATGCCTAACCAGTTATTTTAGTCCGTGTAGGTGAGTGCTAATTCACGTTTCAATAAATTGTTGACAGCGTTTTTTTTATCAAACTGGTACAAATGTGTCATTAATAAACCTCTCGAACAGAACCAATTTTTATGCTTGTCTGAAAGGAAAAATCCTTTTTCCACTCGCGTGTTTAAGTTTGTTTAATATGACTTGAATTCACGAGAAATGTTAAAGAAGTAAATGAGAGATGGCAGTGGAAAAAGTAGTTGCAGATATGCAGGAAGTGGGAAGTTCATACTCTTTTATGCGGAAGTTTTTTTGTATGAGCTGAGTGCGGTGAAAGTGGAATTTTAAGATCTAAAAAACCGCAAACTTTAAAAAATTTCATTGCCTTCACTGCCTTCATCGGTAAAAGATGAGGGCGTTATGCAGTGAAAATCGTTTCTCACCGCTACTCACCACTATTCACCGCAAAACCCTTTGAAATTTAAGTTTGCATTTCAATTCTGTAACTACAATAACTGGGTTTGTACACGACACCAAATGTTTGTATCTCTTTTTTATATGTAACGCCTTCAAAACCACGTGATGTTTCCAGACAAAAAACAAAAAACTTTGGATTAATTTAGTTCTAGAAATAAAAGTGATGAAAAACTCCATTGCACTGAAAATCTTCAGTTGCCAATGATGAAATCCCCATCTCATTACACCTATGGACCAGACGGACCTGGGACGCGGACAGGATGGTCCGTTGCAACCAAGCTCATTGGTTGGACAAATTTTCGGTCGCGCTGCCCGCTAGTGCTGACCATACCTGAATTGGATAAGTTCCCACAGTCGCATACCTAATTTGGTTTTGTTCGGTCTGGCCAATATTTTGTCGTCGGTATGTTCTGTCTCGTCCATACCTGAATTGGGTCTGTTCTGGTGACTCGGGCCCAGATTATGTAAAAAAACAATTTAAGAATTGCGGTGAATAGCGGTAAAGAAAGATATTTTTCACAGGAAACGCCAGCATCTATTAGCAATGAATGCCTCGATAGCGGTAAGTTTATGTAAGATAGGCAATTGCTAACGATGAAATGTTTTTGCTAACAAAGATGAAACTTCCCTACATGGTTGCGAATCTCTCAACTCCTCAATATCATCAAATTTTTATTGCACTGTTCCCGCAGTAACTTACTTCTTTGAAATTCTCTGTGTATATGAGATGCAATAAACCTAATGAAAAACATGCGTTGAAAATTTGTAACATTCTCGGATCTTAGTGGTGATCATTTTTTATTTTCACCGCTTTTAAGCGATGAAGATAAAATTAGTTCGCCGCAATCAAAAGGAGGCGGTTACAAAGAAGTGGGCCGTTAAAAACCGAAAACATTTGAAAAACCACAAAAAACTTGCAGTCACTTTGACGTGTGAAGTGACGTAAGATGTTCTCCGGGGTAAAAACTTCTTTCTGAACGCTTTCACAAAAGAAAAAACAACTTTTTGTTACAGAAATCACAAAGAAAATTGCTGATCTTTTAGACTTAGCATAATACGTGGATTTCTGACTCTGAGTTTGAATTGATTTGAATAAGTTCTTGTTCTGAATACAATCCACTGTTTAGAAAAAAAATACTCGCTTACTAGATGAAACTTAATAGATGAAAAAAAAATTTTCAAGAAAGATACAATAAAGTCCTTGTGTTTTAACCCAAAGTCCTTGTATTTTTGCAATTTTTATGAGGTGAACGCTTTTGGTAAACTTGGTGTTGATTTTTGCGATTCTTAGCATGAATTACTTTTTCATCGCCCGCAACGCATTCACCGCTGTTCTGACATCTTTTTATGCAATGTTTTCTGTAGTGAAGATATTTGGTAAAGTTAGTTAATTTTTGTAAGATTTGCGATTCTTAGCAGTAAATTCTTTTTTTAACCGCATTCACCGCATTTCGCCATTCAAACATGTTTTCACCGCATTCAACGCAATTGTTACGTTTTTAGCGATTTGTAGTGTTTACACATCGATACGGGGACCAAAGTCTTTTCGGTCCGACCCATACCTGAAATTGTTTTTTTTGGTCTGAACCGCCCTGTCCACGACCCAATTTCGTCTTGTCCATATCTGTTTTTTTTTGTTCGAGGACCTAATCCTGGGTCTCTACTGAAGGTAAAAGTACAATCTCAAGAAAAGTTTTCTAAGTCAATCTTTTGCACTCGCTTGGCTTTTAACCTACCAGTTGTTGAATCTGTAATTCAAAATGGCTATGGTTTCCAATGCACTACATAAGCGTGAATGAGTTACCGGGCTTGAAATGTGTCTTGAAATATAGGCGGCGACAAAATGAAAGGGCTCGTCAAGATCAGCCGTAATATTATTTTCTGTTAAAAATTTTGTTATGAAATTTCTTTTTGATGCGGTATAGGAATTAAGTGACACAATGAAAACAAAAAAAAACATTTTATGTAGGCCTGACAAGAGAATTTGTGAACAACAACGCGATGCATTAGTGGAAAAAGTTGTTACAATGATCACATTAGATGAGATAACTTATCCATTTCCACGTTTCTAACGTTCAAAGTTGCCAAAAGAAAACTTTCGAACCTATTTGCCGATCCACTGTAGGTCTGTATATCCTGCGCCATACTTCCTGATGATCAACAACGAAAACGAACTCATCAATTGTAAAGTTACATGATGGGACCCAACTGCAAAAACCAACTGGTCTCTCTGGATACTCCGGAGGAACTGTCCTGAAGTTCCACACCATTTTTGCTTCAAGTAGTAGCCAAAGTTAAAACTTACTTTTATTGAATTTTACCCGAAAAAAGACAATGATATTTTAAAAAAAATTAGTGGGAAATTTAAAACTTGGGGTTGCGCGTTCAATATTTTATCATTTCAAATCTTAATGTTGCTCTTAATGTTACCTTTTTTTTACTATTTCACATCTCATAATGAAACTGATAGAAATTTATTTGCACTCAAAGTTCCATAACAGTAGTGGTGACTCTATGATACAGAAATTTACTATCGCTAATAAAATTTCGGGTAATTATTCCGACCCCACTTGTGAGGGGGGAACTATATATTGAATTGGTTTTTTTTTTTGGTCAGACAATTTTGGCCGATCGAGATAATCATCGTAGAGAAATATGAGTGGCATCATTAAAAAGCTCGTCCAGCGAAGAATTCGAAATTAAAAAGATTTTTTTTATTTTTTTTTTTTCGAGGAGTTATTGAGGGTTAAATTTTTGTGTAAACACGTGATATTTGGCATGATTTTGTTAACTTTCGGGGGAATTTTCGTTCAAATTAAAATTTTTTCTACACAACTAGTTATTCAAAATTACAATTCATGCCACAAAATGAATCAATTTTATGTTCCTAATTGACGACAGAAGATAAAAAGACTAGTTTTGTTCTCATTGGGAAGCTAACCATCAAAAAAATCGAATTCTAATTAGAGCTCCTTTTTTTTAGAAAATGTTTCATATATTTTTTTGTTTTTTAGACACCTAGAGGCTAGTCGCTTTTCATATCAAAGTTCCACTAATGAAAAATTCATTTACAGTCATATGAAGCCCAATGAACAAAAAAATTGTTTTCAAGGTATCGCTCATGTTTTTTTTTTGCTTCGACTCTGAGTTTTCGTAACTTTTATTGAAATTTTGGTTAGATTTTTTTAGGTTTCACAACTTTGGAGTCCTATGGCATAGACTCAGTGACTAAAAGTGCATTAAGTTTCGTAATGAGCTTTAAGTGAACCTATCTATTGCTTTAAAAGTACAGCTAATGGCTGTTAAGACTTTGAAAAAAAATTCGGAATTTTTTTTCAACATTAAAAAATCATAAGTTCATATCCGTGAACTATAACTAAGTCTCAGTAATTACAGGATCCCTTCTTTTCCTGATGCAATCAAAATTGTTCTGGTTAGCACTTTTATCTTCCAACTATGGGTCATTTGAATTCAATGCCTCAAGATTTCAAAAAAAAACTCAAAATTTTTGGTTATTTTCATACTTTTGAAATCTTATAACAATATCTTAATATTGATAGCTTTCATTGGCTTAGAGAAGACTGTGCGGTCTTATTGATAACAAATGCTTGAAAAACATCCTTGTCATCCCACCGAAGCATAACAGAGCATATTTATTAACATCAGATCAACGCTATTGAATTCAATGGCTGTCGAATGTTAATAAAATATTTTTTTTTAAATTTTCTGAACAATAACCGATCATCATTTTTTTTGAACTGTAGGTCAGTCTCAGTAACGTCCAGACTATTTTTGTTTCTTCTTCAACCCAAATTGATCTAATTGCGGTTTTATGTTCTAAATATTGAATTTATGACTTCGATGCACAATTTTTCAATAATTTTTTAAAATTTTTCTCCCCTAATTTTGGTTCCTTTTGAAATCTTAAAACATCATCTTAATATTGATAGCTCCAATTGGCTTAAAGAGGACGTTCAATGGATCATTGATAATGTTTTCAGGGCAAAACTTATGGTTTAAGTGGCCCCGACACTTTCTTCTCGCACTTTTCTTCTGAACTTTTGGTTTTTGCCTATATTTTTTCGTTGTTTTCATAGTCAGTGACTTTTGTAATGTCTTAGTGATGACTTATGAGTCCCATCGAGGCCTAATTTAGCGTGTTTATTGGCTTTCGTTTAAATCTTTTGAATTTAATGGCGTTGATAATACGGGTTTTCTCAAATTTTAATATATACAACACAATTACATTGACAATACAATATATTTACTGTATTTGCTCATTTTTGTTGATTTTTGAATTCATATTGTTAAAAAGAAGAGTCCCGCTCATGTTCATGAAATAATTGAAAGTAGAAAAGTTTTTACTGAAAATTTCGTTCTTTATGGCTTTTCGCTCGACACTTTTCTCGCACCATTGTTCTTTGAATGTGCTGTTTTTGCTTGTTTTTTATCCATTCTTTATGTAGCCCTAAAATTCGGACCGGTCTCATCAGCTTGTTTTTGTTATCAAGTATTGAATGAACGAAACTACCCGAAGATGTCAGTCTATAGTGAATAGTCATAAAGTCTCTGATATTTTACAGTTTTCAAAATTTCATCAATTTTATCAGTTTTTGTTGTTCTTTGTGTCAACTTGTAAGTTATTCTCATCATTGAGAGGTCCCATCAAATTCCTTGTTTTTCAAAAACTAACATATCTACCGAAGTCTCCATTGTAACTAATATTTTGTTTGCTGGACAGTATGCGTTTTCATAAAAGTTTTTTGAGTGGTATATTTGTTTCTTTTCTCTTCTTTTTGCACATTCGTGTAATAACAGATCCGAATGATTTTCCAAAGTGGTCCAAATGAACTTCTATATTCTTTCAATAAAATTGTTGCTGTATTAGTATAAATAAAACTTGTAATAAAAATACATATTATTCAGATAATATTTAATGATTTTAATGGCTTCAATAATTTGTATTTTCGCAAACTGTTTATAATTTTTTGAGTTTTTCTGTATCTTTAGTCCGTTCCCATGGCTTAGTCTAAGCAAAGAAACGTCTCATTGGTTTATTAATGACTTTTTACTAAATTTATTAATAATTAATTTGCTATAATCTGATTACTTTTAAGACTTTTGAAATTATTTGGTCTGAAAATTGCTGATTGCTTTTTGAATATCTTCTCTTTGCCGACATGTTACCTAGTCTAATTAAAGTAAATTTCCATCTGCTGTATAATTAGGAAAAAGTAAGTTTGTCCAGTCAAGCCTTCAACTGATTGCTTTTTGACGTTATTACTAGGTGCTTTTAAAATTAGATATTGAGTTTTTGCCTTGAAATTTTAATTTTTGCTTACTGTTGTTCATTTTTTTCTCGTAGTTTTTTTGTTGGCAGATTTCATGAGAGTTGTAGTGAGGCATGGTATTATGTAAGTTAGGTTTTGCAACGAGTTTTAAACTCAAACATCTATTTATGGTATCTCATCAATTGGTTGACAATTAAGTCAAAAATTTAGATGAGCTAGGATCGGAAAATCATGTGCGAACGCACATTAACGAGCCTCCCTGTTTGTAATAAAAACTCTGAAAACATCCTTTTTTGAAAAAAGAACAACTTTCCTTGATAATATGCTCCAGCAAGCCAGCCTTCTTTGAGAATATATATGCTTTCATAAAGTCTACCTGCTTGAAAGAGTTGAAGCAAATCATGGTCCCTATTAAAAAAATTGTTGATGTTTTCATTTGGTTGCCAAACAATGAAGTTGCACCAATCTTCAAACTTCTTCGGACCGTCGCTATTGCAACCCTCCTTATCGGGAACATAGTTCTGCAAACACTTCCGTTTGCACTCGTCCAGGGTCTGACCATCCATCCAAAAACATTCACCCCAAGATTCCCTTGTAGTCAGGCAGTTGACACTCGAGGACACAAACTCGAAGTTTACGTCTTAACAATTAGATCAATCAGTAATCTATGAAAATGTGAAAAATTGTGAGAGTTATCCTTCGAATTGAACGAATAATTTCAGTTAGGAAATCATAACAATGCTTAACAAACACACAACGGACGCATAGTTGATAATACGTTCTGACATATGAAATAGGCAAAAATGTAACAAGAACTCTATGATGCGCAATTTCTTATAATTTTCCGTCGTTTTTTGTCCAAAAACTTTGGAAATCAAAAATATATCTTCAAAGTTCAACCAGAAAAATTAATGGGTAAAAAAGAAACCAATTTCAGCGAATTCGGAAATTCTATTGCAACATACTGTCGGGAACATTTTAAAAAATATAATTATTTTTAATTATTAATTTTTTGAAAATGGTTAGAACAATAGGGGGCAGGTAATGCAATTAGGATAAGATTTTAATTTCCGAAATAGTTCATTATCCAAGCCGCAGAAATAGAATTCAAAATGTTTGCAACGGAATATGCGTAAATCTAATTATTTTGCCCTCAATTATTCTCTTTCGTGAGAATCATTGTTCCGATCCACTTTAGTGGGGGAGGAACTATATACTCAAATGTGTCGTTTTGTCGTCGTAAAACCCGTGCACAGTAGAGTGTATACAGCAAGAAAATTTTTTCACAGATTAAACGAAGTTTAACTTTTGGTGACTGATTTTGGTGACTGATTTTGGTGGCTGTTTTGACCGATTTTCGTTGTTTTCATTAATATTTTCAGCATTTTCACGCAATTTTTTTTGACAATTTTGCTTAAAAATATGGAAAAAGTGTTAGCGATAGGGGCCTTGGTTTCATCTCCCAAGATTGTTGAGTGTTTCTGAACTGCTTGACCCAATTTTTAGGCTGAAATCTTGCGAAGTTTTCAAGTGTTCAGCCTTTTTTCCATCGAAATTATTACTAATTAGGGTTCTTTAGTTCACTTTGGAAAAACTTGCCGTATTAACGCACCTAAAACTGATGACATAATCTTTGATAGCTCGAAAGAAGGCTAGTCTTTTTGCGTTTCCTTTAAAAGCGTTCCGAATTGAAACTTTGCCGGTTTTTTGCATACTTTTCTCGTAATTTTTGATAAAGCATCACTTATATTATCTCCATTTGTGTCAATTTAACCGTATCTTTCCTAATAAATCCAATCATTGTATTCTTGGTAGTTGATAATCAATAGCAAGGCTAGTTTTGACCTAATAGTTGTTTTTTAGTCCAAATATAACAAAAATTTTAAACATTCGCCGTCTTTTTTTAAAAACATTTACTGATCTTTTACGTCAATTAAAGAACAGAACATTTCAAATGAAGGCTTAATAATGACAAGTCCAATTGGCATCCTAAGGAGTTTCAAGGAAACATGTCTACATATCTAGTTTTTATCAGTTTTACCATTTTTTTTTATCAGCTTGTAACTTTAAGAATGATCATTTTTCCATTGGAGTAAATTTTTTTGTTTTATGACTTATTGTTTTAATGAACATGTTTTTTTGACATTGATACATATGAGATTTCATGCCAAATTGAGCGGTTTCCTTTGGATTAAAAATGAAACTATTAGCTGATTTTGAGTTTAGAGTTTAATTTTTTCATGACTTTTAAATCAAATTTTCGAAAATACTGACGATTTTTTTTTCATTTTGTTGCCAATTTTTTTCACTAAATACAGGATGGATATTAGAATATTGGTATTGCATAAATGCATCATTGAAAGCACCTTTGTTGCAGTTTTTGGTTTTTGACTTTTTTTGCAAAAATTTAACTTTGACGACTCTCTGCGTATTTGTCGTTCATTTTGTAGACGTATGAATTTCTGAATAATGAGATATCTCAATTTTTTCTTTGGCAAACAACGTTTTATTAACCATGTCGTTTTTATTCTTTTGTGTCTGCTTGAATTATTAAGACATTATTTACTTTACTAATCAATTTGATTTGGAAGACATTTTGTTATTCATATTCCATTTGTTTTTGATCAAAAATTAAATTTTCTATCTCTTCCCCATTTGTCTTGCAGACGATTTATCCAATAATGTGATTGGGCGACGTCGGAACATTATGCGCTAACGCACATTACAGAGGCTGCTTGTCGTTTTAGTGAATAAAGTAATAAATATAAACACAAATTGTAACACTTTATGTTAGTTTGCATTCGGTTGTTGTCGTGTCTTTTCAAAATCAAAATGAAAAAAACCAAATCAAGCCAAATAAGTGTAACTTTAAAATTTTCTTAAAAACGATTGGTATGTTATGTCAAATGAAAGATTTATCAAAAAATGATGATTAGATAATTTTCAGTAGGTGATTGTGGTTCAAAGGTTCAGTCGCTTTAAGTAACTGATACAATATCACACGCTAGAATCAGATGATGTTACAGACTCTACAAGAACAAGCGGAATCCTGGGCAGAGAAATTTCGACCAAATCTTTTTAAGATAAGCTGTAACTAGTGTTGACCAGTTAGAAAATCGCTACATTTTTTGAACATAATTTCTTGGCGCATGCGTTGAATTGTGCGTCTCTAAGCGTAAAAATTTAAACGTGTTCGTTCCTAAGCGTATATCGTACAATTTTTCGTACGTTTCTAAGCGCAGATCTACGTTTCTAAGCGCAGATCTTACATGATTCTGCGTTGAATTTTTGCGTGAAACTCGAACAACTTACATACTGCAAGATTGTCTCCTCTGCAACCCCTGTGCCTCTTTACTTTATTTCTTTTAACAACAAAGATTTTTTTATAAGTGGTGTGAAATCCACATTAAATTTTTTGCAAATCTAAGTAAGATCTACATTAAACTCAATAAGCTAAGCCAACGCTAGTTTATGTGAGATCCATGCTAAACTCAGCGCAAAATTAATGCTTTAACATCTATGCTTTAAAACGCACAATTTTGTAACATATACGATTACAAACGGCATTTTTTTCATCTCTTCAATCGTAGGTCTAACATAAAAACAACGCATACATCGCCAATCTTAAATAATTTTCTGTTTTTAGCGTTGAAACCTCGACCCGGCAGTCAATCTTCTTGTCAAAGTGTTTCAGGTTTGGCGACTTGTTCCGAGGTGTTCCCGAAAATGAATATTGTAGACGTTGTTATTTTTTTCAAACATTTTCTTTTTTGTTTCATTTCAGTGTTCAAAGAGGTCTCTCATATTTATCGCTGGGGACCTAACAACGTGTAAGCTTGCTTGTTAGTATTTTTAAACAGTGTTTTCAATTTTTAAGTATCATTCAACGTTGTACCTGGACAAAGAAGGAGCATTTGTCAATTCCTCAACAACGCAATGGTTTTATTTAATTCAAGTAACCATTATGTTCTCACCAGCTGGAATTCAATTATACGAAACCATTCTAACGTGCATCTAGGCAATAATCTTTAGTGTTCATGGAAAATAAATTTTTTTGTCCAAAGACTAGGGCGTTCAGCAATCAAAAATACGGAGAAAAAAGAATTTTTTAATCATTAGAATGTTGCACGCTGAATGTTGACATCAAAATCACCACCAAATTTTTGCAAAAAGAGCTTACAGTCACTTGACGTTAATCATTTGAATTGTTTCTGGTTATGTGAGAAGGACTCCGAGACAAAATGGTTAAAAATTTTACCATCTCTCAAAGGTATAGAAAATAATTGTAGTTACCAGGTATGCATATCCTGGTCAAACTGCTAGATGATGGATGACCCAAGAGACACTACTTGAGTTTACTTCTTTTAGCGCCTCTTGAGCTGAAAAGTTGTTCCATAAAAGTGGAAAAAAAATAATTTTGCAATTCTCCAAAAAGGCAGCGGATTTGTATTACCGGATCTCAAATCCCAGATGGTTACAGAACGCCAGCTTATCAAATGGTAATTGGTAGGAAACTTAGGCAATTTTCGTTGAGCTTTGCGCTAGCCAAAACTATCGATTTTTTTTAAATAAATGATTTGTCTGATGAGAGATGTTTGATTTCACTTATTATGTTAACAAGCTTTATAAAAACATGATTCGTATATTTGAGATTTTTTTGACCTATCAAATGTTAACTCTAAGGGAAGCATTTAAGTAAGCATTTTTTTAAGTCTTTGTGCTAGCCAAAACTCTAGAATTCTTTTAGAATAAATTTTTTTGATGAGAGATGTTTGATTTCACTTATTGGTTTAACAAGCTTTTCAAAGTTCTTCTACGCTCCATCTAAAGAAAAGAAGAAAATTAATTCTTATAAAAAATCATCTTTTCCTAAACACTAAAGGTTGTCAATTTTACTTTTCTAAGTCCCTGTAAATCTTAGTTTATCAGATCGAGATCTTGTTCGAAGAAATAACGAGGACATCCGCATATTTGTTGAAGTGATAACAAGATATTACCAAGATTTGTCAAATTTTGATAAGAGTCAGTTCTGTTTATGTTTTTCATCACATCTTTTCTGTATTGGTTTTAAAATAAGTTTGAATTTTTTCTGAAATGTTTGAAAAGACGCCTCCTTGGAAGATAATTTAAACCATTTTCAAAAACTATTTGAGCATTTGAACAAGCTATTTAAGCGTAAACTTTTTGAATAAAGCTATATAATCGTTTAAGCGTAAATCGGCTCCCTCAAAACTGACAGCGTTTTCCCGACTTTATTTAAAAAGAATTTGGCATTGGTGGGAAATTGTTAAGATCACACATCATGCGCTCAATTTAACATCGCGGTGAGAATAAAAGCACTGTGCACTTTATTTACCCCGAATTTCTCGAACTAAAATTTCTTGACAACGCTACAGCAGTTTAATATTATCTGAAGTTTGGAACTGGTTCCAAATATTTGATTTTTTCTTTAGCGAATATATTTTTGAAAAATTTCTAACATACGCACCATTCTTATTGCCTTGTTGTAAACCTATATATTTAAGGTGTTTGTTTCAAGAATGCCACAAAACTTTAAAGTATCTGAAATTATATCTCACCGATAGTTTTTTTGAGTTCCACACTGTGCCTCACTCCGATTACTGGATTGTCAGGTGTATTAGAACTTTCGAAATAAAACAACTGACACTGACTCGCATCAGCACAATAAATTGGCGGCATCTCAATTTCGTCAACGAAGCATTTTTTGTAGCAGTCATCACCGGGTAAATAATTGAAGTTCTGTACTTTACATGGATTGTTTTTGTTCAAACAATGTTTCGCACTGAATAGTGACCCCCACACTAAAAAATAAATATCACAACTGAAAAAATGCAGTTTAATGTGTCCTGAATTTGGATCGAACCAAACTTAAATCCATGTCTAGGTTACTAACTTGGCCCGGGCCAAGTACTATGAACTGGACATTTCTTACGGCAAGCTTCTCAACCTAACCAAAAGGGCTCAGCAGATAAACAGCCTTACGCTGACCAAAATTGACCGAAAATGTGATTTCGACAAAATCAAATCTGCTCCAAAGAAAAAGAGTAAAGAAAACTACATATAATCTTTTTGTTTCCGCAGGGCTCTTTTTTCAAAAATCTAGTCTACGCTTTCGAACCAATGAGATAACAAAAGGCAAATGGGACAAGAAATCAGCATTACAGTGGTTTACCTTAGCAAAAAATTTTCTGCCTACAAAAATTAGCCATTACCGTATGCCAAATTCCAAAAGATTCGGATAATTTTGAGGAAGCATTTCCCATATCCCAATAATTTCTGGAAACTTCGCTCAATCAAAAGTGGAAAGCAGCTACTACCGAGATAACTGATTTCCGCAAAAGTTTAGTTCACTTTGAAATGAAGCGATCTCGGCATTTAAAGTAGGCCCATAAATTTCGGTGGAAAAGATTTTCACAAGGAGAAAAATTGAATTGTATCAAATATTAATAAAAAAGTCGGTTCAACAGTTGGTAAATAAGATATTATTAATTGCAGAATAATCCCTCTATGAAGTCTTTCTATACGTTTTACATTTTGGGTTAACACATTCAAAAAAATTGCAGAATACCATCCGGAATGCGGGCAGTTACCTAGCAATTAAGAATCTGTAGAAAGTTACTTCTCAAGTCGGGCTCTGCAGAATAATCCCTCTATGAAATCTTTCTATACGTTTTAAATTTTGGGTTAATTCTTTTTCAAAAAAATTGCAGACTACCATAAGGAATGCGGGCCGTTACCTAGCAATTAGGAATCTGTAGAAAATTACTTCTCAAGTAAAAACAGAATCCAACCAAAAAAAACCTATGGTCTCAGTTTTTGAGTAAAAAATTTTTAGATATGGAAAATGTCAGCGCGAAACAACTGTTATGTAAACAAATACGATAAAAGAAAGGAGGAGGTTGGAAGAAACAAGGTGATACAAAACGCAAATGAGCGTCAATGGACCCGCAGGTGAATCAGGACTCCAATAGATTGGACCTCCAGGCTTAGCAGCTCCACGAACAGAACGTTTGCTATGTAACAAACCAACTGTGGTATTAACTAACTCCATATACTGCTACAGACTTAGAGCTCAGAGTGCTCGAACCTACTATCTCCAGAACCGCGATCAGGCATACTACCGTTGCAGCAAAGCTCTGATGAAGTAGCAACTTTGTTAGCTTGATATACCACAAGCTGGGTTATTACAACTAAAACTAAAAGTGGCCAGGAAAATCCCGGAAAACATAATATCGACATAGAATCACCACTTGCTTCAGCAGCACAATCGTATATGTCACCGAAATAAGGCAGGGAGAGTTCTAACACTATTCAAAACTGATAATGCACCGGTTTTGGACAGCTTTTAAAGAAGTCAAAATGAACCTTCTCTAGACCAAAAAAATTCATTTGCACGTATCTTATTAGTTATATAACCAGTGCATACTACTGCTAATTTTCATACATCGTGCTTTAAAAAAAATCAAGCTTTGTTTAATTTTGTTCGCAGAGATGGAAATGCAGTACACAATACAATTGGTACCAGTTTTGTGGTAACAATTGGTAACGATTTCAATTTAAACCTGTTCTTGGTATCTAACCCTCAGAACAACTAATTTATTTAAGTCTGTTATAAAGTTGCCACCTTCTAATCTTCAGATCAATTAATGTGTTATTGGGCTCTTTTGATATTCTGTTCAACCTTGCGTGAAAAAAAGGTTTTTCAACCTTGCCAACAACATGGGTCATTACGTATAAATTATAATATAGAAAAAGGGTACGTGTGTCTAGGGCGTGCATATAATATGCACCCACTAAGCTGGGGGGCACAAACGGAAAAGATACAAAAATGGTGTTCATATGTTAATCACGTTGTCTGATGAGGATCAATTATCCAATTTCAACTTATTCATATATTGTTATCCACCGAGATTGTTGTTGAACTCAAGTTAACAATTCAGTCTTCTTGTCCTTGCCCGAGTTAGAAGAAAAGTAAATCCTGCAAGATCTTGCAAGATTCTCGCAAGACGATGTTACGTCCTGAAAGATTCTTGCGAGACTGTTGCAAGATCTTGCAGGATTAACTTTTTTGAAAAGTGTTCCGACGATGTGTTCGCTCTAGTTGATTTTATTTTGTTTTTCGGAATTTCAAATTTGGAACCTTTTTTAAAACAAGATTCATGCAAGAATATCTTTTTCTTGCAACATCTTGCAAGATTAAGTTTTTCTTGCAACATCTTGCAAGATTAACTCCGTCTTGCAAGATCTTGCTAGAATATTTTTTGCAAGATTCTTGCAAGATCTTGGAAGATTAACTTTTGTTCTCGACTAGGGTGTCAATGTAAACAAGATAATTGGCAAGTACCATCTGATATGTGAAGACAAACAATACGTTGAGCCCCTCGAAAACCAACCCGAAATTTAATTCACATTGGTGTGTTTCTCATCGCAAAAAATCTTAGCAATTATTAAAAGCAAACCAAGCACCTCGAAAATCTCCAAATTACAATCTACACTTTTTGTATAAGACAATTGTGCTTCAGAACTCAGAGCTATTCGCTCAACGAAACCAAAAGCCGTTTTTTTAATATGAAAGATATTTTTAAGGTGATCTCGCACAGCGATTTCTCATTTCCAATTTGAAATCCGAATGGTTTATTTAATTGTGCCTAAAGTTTTTCACAAAAAATGGGGCATAGCAATATTTAGGCAAGGTACTCCAGTTGTAAATAATGGTAATGTTGGAATATTTTTTTTTTCTTGAAATCCCTGTTGCAACTCTTCTCACGTGGAGAGGACTGAAAAAAACGACAATTTTTTGAAGAAAATTTCGATCGATATGTTTGGTATCAAACACAAGAAAACGAGGGGGTAGGTTCGGTTTGCTCGTTATGTTTTGAACGAAAGAACGATTTTCGTTTTTTTTTTCGTTATTTTCGTTATTTTCGTTTTTGCACGCAGGAGAGATTCGGTAATTGGGGTTTTAAAAGGTCTGGTATGTTCACTTTTCAATCTTAAGGGATTGTCGGTATGTCCGGTTTAAGACGCAGGAAACTTTCGATTTTTTTCCGTAGGGCGTTTTATTTTCTCTTTTTATAAAGTAGCCAACCGTTTTGATGGCGTTCTTTTCGCAGGAATTTCAAATACACTTTTTAGAGAAAAAATTTTTCGCTTGTTGAAAAATTTTTAGCTCCTTCAAAAAACTAATTGAACGAACATGAATTTCTTGGTCGTTTTTGAATTACAAAATCTAACACACTTGTTGAATATTGATAAAAATTCTATTGATCACTTCACTTTCAGACAGACACACTTTCTAGTAGGTTACAAGTAAATTTTTCCACGGTTGATCACGTTTGAAACCGAATGTGCGGACCGTTTTTTCGGTCTCCTGGAAAATTCTGTTTTTATAGCCCAAAAATAAATGTTCATGTCATTTCTCTCAACGATACCGAACCTCTCTCATGTTTAAAAAACACTATGCCGAGTATGTGTCGCTTTCAAGAACAACGAAATCGAATCTTTCTGTTGACTGCTATCGTTGACGCTGACTAAAAAAATCGTAGGAGCTTTTGTCTTTCTTGGCAAGAAGAAGCGACAACACTGATAAATTCTTATGTTTAAAAAACAATTTTGACACTTAAACATTTTGGAACAACGACAAAGTCGCGGACTTAAATCTGTGTGGGGGAGCTTGTCATTTTTGCGAGACGACCGAAGATGACTGCGTGAAGTACCACAGAATTGATATTTCAAAGTAGGATCTCTGAGAAGAATCGGAAAGAGGTGTGGAATAAGGAGATTGTCAATTTGATTATGATGTGAGTTTTGACAGCTAAATAAATCAGGAGAATTTTGGGCAACAAAATACGTTGAAACGGGGCTAATCAGATCTTGGAAGTTGTTCACAGAGATGCACCGGGGAAAAATCGTCCCAAAAGCTGTAGATGGTCCCAATCGTGTATTTTTTAAATAGAGAACTATCTAATATGTACAAAAATCGTACTGCCTAAAAACAAGAGACGAAGCATAGCCAGTTTCTAATATAGGGAAAACCAGAAAAACCAGTATATGAAGCGCCATTGGGTGTATATTTCGAACGAAGTTAAATTTTTTGTAGCAAAAATAATTGGTTCAGTTGATAACAACAAGAAACATTACGTGGGTAATCAATAATATAAAGATATACTTAAATATTTCTTGGAATCTAAATTACAATAAAATGAAAACGGTAGCTGAAAATGATTCAGCTTCGGAAAAGTCGAACAATTAATATGACCACAGGTGTGCACATAATTGAATCTTTTTTCATAAATTTAAAGGAATTAATTTCAGCGACTCTAGATTGTCTTGTGTTCCAAAATTCAGCATTATTTTGTCAGTTGTAACCGTGTCATAATGGCCGAACTTTTTAAACTTGGCGGGAGCTCCGAAATATCTCTCTGTAATTGGCGGCTCCTGTAAGCTTTCAGATGCTTTTTGGCGGTTTAGCGTCCAATTTATTGTAGTTTTCTGGTTGGTAAAGACAGCTGCGTTGCAACATCGGACCCAATTGGTAAGAGACTGCTGCCAGTTATCATTGACTGGATGGCCGTAACCTTACATTTATAGGAGCTCCATTTTGAGCCTTTCAAATGCCTAGTAGTCTTTGTGTCTAAACTTTTTGAAACTCATGTCCATCATTTTAATCGGTTCTGCTGTGACGTAATATCGCTATTATTTAGCATCTTTCGTTGGCCAATGCTAAAGAGTAGAATGACGCGTCGAGTTATTTCGAGCAATTCAATTTCTGTTATTTTATTGCGTCTAGTTACTTAAATTGCGAATAATTAGTTATTTTGTATTTAATTGTAGACTTGTTCCTCAATTGTGCGATTTTACATTAATTGTAGAAAGACAGAAACCAAAAGAATCGCAATCAATTTTGCCCCAAGTTGTATGAATTGGAAACAAAACTTTTCTGCATTTTTCAGCAAAAGTGTCTGTTTTGCCAATCCTGAAACAAAACAATCCTGAAACAAAAGACCCTTCTTTGGACGTTTCTCTTACACAAAATGGAGTTACACTTGTTGAATTGGAATTTAAAGATAGTTCAATCGACAGTTCAATCGAAATCTCAATAATAAAACAGTGCGAAATGATAATTTGAACCTATTCAGCAAAATTGTCTACAGAGCCGAAATTTGAATCTAAATATGATAACACCTTGAATACTTTGACAATAATAAAATCACTGAAAAAATGTGTATTCCACAGCTCTGGCGGTTGCACTGGGTAGCTTCAGTGTCCACATTAACCCCATTAACCCCCAAACTGATGTATGGGTAGGGTGTAATTGTCTAGGGGGTGAAACGATGTAAGACAGTTGGGGTAGGGGGTAGTGAGGGGTAATGGAGGGTATTTTTAGATTTTACCCGCTAAAATTGCCATCGAAAAAATGTAAGATTAGTGGGTTATTTTTGAGGTGGGTAAAACAATGTAAATTGGGGGGTTATTGAGGGTATTGGGAGGTAATGTGGGAGTTTTTAGACTTTACCCCCAAAATATAAGGCATAAACAAGATACAAGATTAGGGGGGGGGGGTAGTTTCAGGGGGGAAAACCATATAAGATATGGGATTAGTGGGAGTAATGGCGAGTAGGGGGATATTTTTAGATTTTACTCCCCAAAATTGCACTCCAAAAAGATGTAAGATTAGGGTGATAATATTGGGGGTGGGGGGGGGGGGGGGTGAAACGATGCAAGATAAGGCGGTAATGATGGGTAATGGCGAGTAATGGGGAAAATTACCGCCAAAATGGCAAATAGAATAAAAAATCATGCAAATCTATTTGGTGAGGGAGGATTTTGAGAAAGGATTACATGAATTCGTAATTTTGGCTAACCGAAAACTCGAAGAATAACAATACTCCAATGATCACCACACGCCCTCACCCGATTTTCTCAGTTTAACCCGTTCACAGGCCGAAAAAAAGTCAAATAGTCAGAGGCTAAAGCAATCGAGCACAAAAAAGTATATATGGGACGTTATAAGAATTTCACAGGGACCTAACGGCAAGTCTCTTTCCTTAATCAGTCAAGTGCAAGATCAGCACAGTCTCAGAAGCGGTGAGTCAGTTCTGCTCTTTGCTGAGACTTGGCACTTTTTGAGCGAGTGCTGGCCAAGATTTGGCAAGTCTTGCGCCAGTCATGGCCGCGAATTCGTAAGTAATGGTTCAATTCTTATGCACAGTTTTCATGAATTCCATTCGTTGAGCAATCCCGTTAATAATCCCGTCCATAGGCGAAAAAAATCAAAATGGCCATAGGCTAAAGAGATTGAGCACAAGAAAAGAAAATTAGGTACTTTATCAGATTTCCACGCGGACCTAATGTCAAGTCTCTATCCGTACCGCAAGTCGAATTATTTTCTGTTGTGCAAAGAAAGAAAAACGCCTACATTTGCACCGGTTGCACTGAAAACAGTCCAAAATAAAAATGCGAGCACAAGGGAACGCGACCACGAACTTCAACTGAAAGAAAATGAAAAGCTTTCTAATATCGCCCATATATACAATTCATTGCACTGCTATTTGCCCATTGATATCAAATTGGTTTTGCATGTTCTTATAGTGGACAGTTTAAGTCGGTAGAAGACTATTTCAGAGATACATTGATTCGCTTAGCTTTTCATTAAAATATCTGCTCGTTTTTGCCTGGGTTTGAAATGCTTGATTTTTAATTGATGGCCTTTCAAATTTCTAAAAACTTTTTCAACTGCGCAATTGTTGTCGATTTTAGCTAGAGACTAAAAATTTGCCAAGTCTAGGCGAAGACTTCTCAAAGACTTGGAAAGTCTTGATCAAATCTTTGCTAAATCCTATGTGCAGAACACTCTACAAGACCTAAGTGTTCAGAACATAATGCTACGTATTCAGTACAATCTTTTAGCGAACCCAAGGCATGCATTTTGTTTGAAAAGTTATGATCACAAATTGAAGTTCTTTCCGAGCAGTTAAGATCTGTAAGTGTACTCGTTAAAATTTATTTTAGGTGTCTCACAAAGATTCAAGAACTAGGATGTTTCAAAACTGGGTGTCTCTTTTGAAAACTCGTTTTTGCCTCTTGAGTTTTAGTTTAATCTATAGTTATCTTCGGTTAAACCGTCTATTTTACCGCATATCCATTAACATTAAAACTTCTGATTACATTCATTTTATTTAAAACCAACCTAAAGTATTTCCTTGGTTTTCCGAGTTCTCATAAAAACTTAATAATAACCTAGGGACAATAAGCCTAATTTCAAAATGACAGCACAGTTTCAGTTCCTATAGTAACGGAACAATAATTGATTTGAGGGATTTTATTTTGAAAGAAAATTTTTTTAGGTTACTGCTAATATGATTCGCTTTGTCTTTGTGTGAGATAATTTGAATATGGTTTAGCACAGAGAATCTAAAATATTTTTGCCTAGCCCTGTATTCAATGTCACGGACGATAAGCACATGAATTTGACCTTTTCAATTCACAATTCCAGCACTTGACCCTGAGTGTTCCTCGCGTTCCGCTCTCCCTCCCTTTCCCTACATAATTTTTGTTGATCATACAGGGTCATGTTTGATTTGTATAATTTCTTTGTTGCCATACTGTAATCGCTCACGATTTCTTGTTAAATATTGATAATCATACAAACATCATCACCCGGGTCGAATGTCCTCCCTAAAATCCTCCCATTTTGATGTAAGAATGGGGGGGGGGGAATTTGTCTATGGAGGTAAATTGATGTAAGAGTTTGGGGGTAATTTGTTCAGAAGGGGTAAAATGATGTAAGAGTTGGGCTACAATGGGAGGACTTCGAAGGAATTACCCCCTGACTGAAATTGCCATGTATGAGTGGGCTGCAATGGGCTGCAATGGGAGGACTTTTAAGGAATTACCCCCCTTGACTGAATTTGCCATGTAAGAGTGAGCTGCAATGGGAGGACTTTTCAGGAATTACCCCCGGACTGAAATTGCCATGTAAGAGTGGGCTGCAATGGGCTGCAATGGGAGGACTTTTAAGGAGTTACCCCCCTTGACTGAAATTGCCATGTAAGAGTGAGCTGCAATGGGAGGAATTTTCAGGAATTACCCCGGCTGAAATTGCCATGTAAGAGTGGGCTGCAATGGGCTGCAATGGGAGGAGTTTTCAGGAATTACCCCCATGACTGAAATTGTCATGTAACAGTGGGCTGCAATGGGCTGCAATGGGCGGACTTTTAAGGAATTACACCCCATGACTGAAATTGTCATGTAAGAGTGGGCTGCAATGGGCTGCAATGGGAGGACTTTTAAGGAATCACCCCCCTGACTGAAATTGCCGTGTAAGAGTTGGCTGCAATGGGAGGACTTTTAAGGAATTACCCCCCCTCCTGACTGAAATTGCCATGTAGGAGTGGGCTGCAATGGGAGGAGTTTTCAGGAATTACCCCCCATGACTGAAATTGTCATGTAAGAGTGGGCTGCAATGGGCGGACTTTTAAAGAATTACCCCCCGTGACTGAAATGTAAGAGTTGGGCTGCCAAGGGGGGTAAAATGGTGTAAGAGTGAGGGGGTAATTTGTTCAGAGGAGGTAAAATGATGTAAGAATTGGGCTGCCAAGGGGGGTAAAATTGTGTAAGAGTGAGGGGGTAATTTGTCCAGAGGGGGTAAAATGAGGGAACAGTTGGGCTGCCAAGGGGGGTAAAATCGTGTAAGAGTGAAGGGGTAATTTGTTCAGAGGGGGTAAAATGATGTAAGAGATAGGCTGCCAAGGGGGGTAAAATTCAACCCGGGTAAATAAAAATTTCAATCATGAAGAACACTAATTGCTTGTCTATGTAAACAAAAAGGACATCAATTCAGTTAATTTAAGTTAATTTGTCTAAGATGGTGTTTTGATGATTTCTTTGAAGTTTTTTTTATAAAAAAATGTCATTGTTCAAGATATAATAGTCTAAAATATTCTATAAAATTCAAATATCCACCCATAAAAGACATAGGATCACATAAATGTCCAATTTTGCTATTTCTAATTTGCGTGTTTTAGATAAAGGCTAATTATGATTTCTAGGTAGCCATTTTTTGAGGTCATAAAATGATCGTACAAGTAAACTAGGAGAAGAAGGCAAATAAATGGTGATATAAAGTTACTCTCGATTTAATTTTTGCATTTTGAAATTTTTTCGAGACGACCAAAACTTTCCGGAATATGATAATAATTCATCTGAAAAAATGCTGATTTCATCAATAGGTGAATTAGACCTAGATTCGTTAACGAGCAGATTTAAAAACTTATATGAAAAAAAGAGGAGAGAAAAGCGCGTCAAAGGCACCAGGAACAGGTAAAATTCAGTGATATAATCATAATCTTCAGTGTCTTAAGTCAATTCTTATGCACAGTTTTCAAAGTCGATTTATCTTTGGTTGTGCAAAGAAGGAAACAATGCCTAAATTTGCACCAGTTGCATTAAAATCCCTCCAAAATAAAAATGCAAGAACTAGGGAACGCGACCACGAACTTCAACTGAACGAAAATGAAAAGTTTCCTAATATCGCCCATATATACGATTCATTGCCACTACTATTTGACCATTGATATCAAATTGGTTTTGCATGTTCTTATAGGGGACAGTTTAAGTTGGTAGAAGACTATTTCAGAGATACATTGATTCGCTTATTAAACTTTCATTAAAATTTCTGCTCGTTTTTTCCTATGATTGAAGTGCTTGATTTTTAATTGATGACATCTCAAATTTATAAAAAAGTTTTCGACTGCGCAATTGTTGTCAATTTTTGCAAGAGACTAAAAATTTGCCAAGTCTTGGCGAAGACTTGTCAAAGACTTGGAAAGTCTTGATCAAATCTTTGCTAAATCCTATGTGCAGAACACTCTGCAAGACCTAAGTGTTCAGATCATAATGCTACGTATTCAATACTATCTATTAGACAACCCAAGGCATGCATTTTGTTTAAAAAGTTATGATTACGACTTTAAGTTTTTTCCGAGCAGTTAAGGGCTCTAAGAGTACTCGTTAAAATTTATTTTAGGTGTCTCACAAAGATACAAGAACTAGTATGTTTCAAAACTGGGTTTCTCTTTTGAAAACTCGTTTTTGCCTCTTGAGTTTTAGTTTAATCTATAGCTATCTTCGGTTAAAGCGTCAATTTTACAGCATATCCTTTAACTTTAAAACTTCTGATTACATTGTTTTTAATTAAAACCAACCAAAAGTAATTCCTGGGTTTTCAGAGCTCTCATAAAAACTTAATTATAATCTAGGGACAATAAGCCTAATTTCAAAATGACAGCACAGTTTTCAGTTCCTATAGTAACGGAACAATAATTGATTTGAGGGATTTTTTTTGAAACGTAATTTTTTTAGGTTACTGCTAATATGATTCGATTTGTCTTTGTGTGAGATAATTTGAATATGGTTTAGAACAGAGAATCTAAAATATTTTTGCCTAGCCCTGCATTCAATGTCACGGACGATAAGCACATGAATTTGACCTTTTCAATTCACAATTCCAGCACTTGACCCCGAGTGTTCCTCACGTTCCGCTCTCCCTCCCTTTCGCTACATAATTTTTGTTGATCATACAGGGTCATGTTTGATTTGTATAACTTCTTTGTTGCCATACTGTAATCGCTCGTGATTTCTTGTTAAAAATTCATAATCATACAAACATCATCAAATATTGAGAGCATTAAATTGTGTATTGCTTTTTTTTGACGAAAGCTGAAAACTTCTCTCAGTAGACAAAAAATCCATATGTGGCTAGAAAGTTTTTCAACAAGTCCTCGTATATTATTGTCTATAGTGACTTGAATCAAAATTTCAATCATGAAGAATACTAAGTGCTTGTCTATGTAAACAAAAAGGACATCAATTCAGTTAATTTAAGTTAATTTGTCTAAGATGGTGTTTTGATGATTTCTTTGAAGTTTTTTTTTTAAAAATGTCATTGTTCAAGATATAATAGTCTAAAATATTCTATAAAATTCAAATATCCACCCATAAAAGACATAGGATCACATAAATGTCCAATTTTGCTATTTCTAATTTGCGTGTTTTAGATAAAGGCTAATTATGATTTCTAGGTAGCCATTTTTTGAGGTCATAAAATGATCGTACAAGTAAACTAGGAGAAGAAGGCAAATAAATGGTGATATAAAGTTACTCTCGATTTAATTTTTGCATTTTGAAATTTTTTCGAGACGACCAAAACTTTCCAGAATATGATAATAATTCATCTGAAAAAATGCTGATTTCATCAATAGGTGAATTAGACCTAGATTCGTTAACGAGCAGATTTAAAAACTTATATGAAAAAAAGCGGAGAGAAAAGCGCGTCAAAGGCACCAGGAACAGGTAAAATTCAGTGATATAATCATAATCTTCAGTGTCTTAAGTCAATTCTTATGCACAGTTTTCAAAGTCGATTTATCTTTGGTTGTGCAAAGAAGGAAACAATGCCTAAATTTGCACCAGTTGCATTAAAATCCCTCCAAAATAAAAATGCAAGAACTAGGGAACGCGACCACGAACTTCAACTGAACGAAAATGAAAAGTTTCCTAATATCGCCCATATATACGATTCATTGCCACTACTATTTGACCATTGATATCAAATTGGTTTTGCATGTTCTTATAGGGGACAGTTTAAGTTGGTAGAAGACTATTTCAGAGATACATTGATACGCTTATTAAACTTTCATTAAAATTTCTGCTCGTTTTTTCCTATGATTGAAGTGCTTGATTTTTAATTGATGACATCTCAAATTTATAAAAAAGTTTTCGACTGCGCAATTGTTGTCAATTTTTGCAAGAGACTAAAAATTTGCCAAGTCTTGGCGAAGACTTGTCAAAGACTTGGAAAGTCTTGATCAAATCTTTGCTAAATCCTATGTGCAGAACACTCTGCAAGACCTAAGTGTTCAGATCATAATGCTACGTATTCAATACTATCTATTAGACAACCCAAGGCATGCATTTTGTTTAAAAAGTTATGATTACGACTTTAAGTTTTTTCCGAGCAGTTAAGGGCTCTAAGAGTACTCGTTAAAATTTATTTTAGGTGTCTCACAAAGATACAAGAACTAGTATGTTTCAAAACTGGGTTTCTCTTTTGAAAACTCGTTTTTGCCTCTTGAGTTTTAGTTTAATCTATAGCTATCTTCGGTTAAAGCGTCAATTTTACAGCATATCCTTTAACTTTAAAACTTCTGATTACATTGTTTTTAATTAAAACCAACCAAAAGTAATTCCTGGGTTTTCAGAGCTCTCATAAAAACTTAATTATAATCTAGGGACAATAAGCCTAATTTCAAAATGACAGCACAGTTTTCAGTTCCTATAGTAACGGAACAATAATTGATTTGAGGGATTTTATTTTGAAACGTAATTTTTTTAGGTTACTGCTAATATGATTCGATTTGTCTTTGTGTGAGATAATTTGAATATGGTTTAGAACAGAGAATCTAAAATATTTTTGCCTAGCCCTGCATTCAATGTCACGGACGATAAGCACATGAATTTGACCTTTTCAATTCACAATTCCAGCACTTGACCCCGAGTGTTCCTCACGTTCCGCTCTCCCTCCCTTTCGCTACATAATTTTTGTTGATCATACAGGGTCATGTTTGATTTGTATAACTTCTTTGTTGCCATACTGCAATCGCTCGCGATTTCTTGTTAAAAATTCATAATCATACAAACATCATCAAATATTGAGAGCATTAAATTGTGTATTGCTTTTTTTTGACGAAAGCTGAAAACTTCTCTCAGTAGACAAAAAAATCCATATGTGGCTAGAAAGTTTTTCAACAAGTCCTCGTATATTATTGTCTATAGGGACTTGAATTAAAATTTCAATCATGAAGAATACTAAGTGCTTGTCTATGTAAACAAAAAGGACATCAATTCAGTTAATTTAAGTTAATTTGTCTAAGATGGTGTTTTGATGATTTCTTTGAAGTTTTTTTTTTAAAAATGTCATTGTTCAAGATATATTAGTCTAAAATATTCTATAAAACTCAAATATCCACCCATAAAAAGACATAGCATCACATAAAAGTCCAAATTTTGCTATTTCTAATTTGCGTGTTTTAGATAAAGGCTAATTATGATTTCTAGTTAACCATACTAAGACTATCTCAGACTTCGTTGAATTCATACAAAGAACATTTATTTGTTAGTAAAGAGTTAAAAAAGGGATCATATATGATTTTTTTTTGAGGTCATAAAATGATCGTACAAGTAAACAAGGAGAAAAAGGCAAATAAATGGTGATAAAAAGTTACCCTCGATATAAATTTGGCATTTTGATATTTTTTCGAGACGACCAAAACTTTCTCGAATATGATAATAATTCATCTGAAAAAAAGTTGATTTCATCATAGGTGAATTAGACCTAGATTCGTCAACGATCAGATTTAGAAACTCATTTGAAAAACGCGGAGATAAAAGCGCGTCAAAGGCACCAGGAAAAGGTAAAATTCAGTGATATAATTATAATGTTTCGACTTCCTTGGTTCATTCAGCCATGAAAACATTGATTTTAAACAATGTTTTTCAGAACAGAAGGGTATAATTGCAACCTTACCCAGCTCTAAGTCAAGATCTTTTTTCTTCTCATTAACTCACAGTGTATTGGAGTCTGAGAGCATCAAGTCTGTATTGTAATGCAGATCACACAAGGTTTCGGCCACGACACATACGCCGAATGTTCGGAGTCGAGTGTCTGAGAAGAAAATATCTTTATAAGCGTTATCAGAAAAGAAACGCATGTATCTACACTCGTATTGAAGAGCTGGATAGAATTTTCAATGCTTCACACACAGTCAATCAGAGCTTTAATATCAGAACTAGTGAAAAATCTGCTTAATTTATTGGGAACTGTCTAAACTACTGGCATTGAGAAAGCGTTGCACCATAACTAGAAGCATAATAAAAATTTTTTTATATTAAATTTTGGTTTCTAAGAGCTCGGATGATCCAAAGTTTATTTAGAATAATTGTGGAATACTGTGAAGTTATATTTGCAGCAAACGGAAAAATTTATCTTCCAAGGCCGACAAATTTTAAAATGTTTTTCAACAGCGTTAAGTTTACTTTCTGTACTGTTTCATTAAAATCACAAAGTTTCAAATGTCAAAAAAGCTGTAAAAGTACCTTGCAATAAATTTGGAAAAAATTTCTCGAGAAGCTGATATAATTAATTTTAGTTTTGAAAAAACAGATCTAGTGTGACGTTTTTGCAAGGCAACTTGATAAAACTTCTTGAATCAGTATATTCATTGCCAAAAATATCAATTTGTAGAATCTTAAAATCCAGGTTTCAATACACTCTCTCTTTTTTTGTAAAAAAAACTGATTAACATGAAAATCATCATTACATCTGGTGTTTATACAGGAAACACTCATTGTATGGAATCTTATGAGCAATTTTGTAGACTGATTCATTTAATAATGACTTTGAAGAAACACTCCAAATTGTAATTATGAAAAATGACATTTTAACAACTTTAGGGAAAGTTTTCTTGAAAGTGAACACTAAAAACATTATAAAAAACAACAATTACAAAAATAATCCCCTTCTTCAATTGATAATTACCGAGGAAACAATTCATTGACTACTTTTAAAGAATCATATTGACTGAGCTAATTGAATTCTTTTTTTCTAAATTTCGAAACTAAATAAATCATCCCTATTTGACAAGACTGACTCACTCGATAAGCGTGTTGCAAAAAAACAGTCCTGAACAATCGTAACGTCGTAACATAATGAAGTTTTTTCAGATTTGTTGATAATGAATTAATCAACTCCATTTAGTTTTTTTGAAAACCTTTTCCACCCTAGCAGTTACTTGTAAAGAACTTTTTTCCACCCTAGCAGTAAGCTGTAAGGAATCAAACATTTTTTAGATCTCGTGCAGTATAATAAAACATTCCTTCTATGGGAGCATGTGCAATAATTTCAAATCTTCATCAAATATGATCTTTAAAAAATAGATTGCTAACCATGTACCTTAAATTTCAATTTCGCAAAAATAACCCAAACGAAAATAGATATTAAGTATTCTCTGAAAAAAGAATAGCCCAAAGTTATTTAGACAGAAGAAAAGAAATGATTGAAAAGTCTTCACTTCTGAATCTTGTGTTTCACCAGACCGCAAAAAAAACATATATAACTTAAAAATTGATGATGCCATCAATCTCAATAGTTCTCAGCAAATATTCTTTTTTTACTTAAAATTTTACCCAAAAAAGATATAAGATTAGGAGGTAATCGGGAAGGAAAACTTTAGCAAATTACCCTCAAAACGCTTACACCTTTCTGGGGGGTAATGGGTGTAAATTGGCAGTGGGGGGGGGTAAAATTGTGAAAAAGTAGGGTGTAACTTTTGGGGGTAAAAATCTAGGAGTAGGGGGTGGGAATTGGTTGGGTATCCACTTGGAAGCTGTAATCTTTCATCGTTTCATCCCTTATTGTCGGAGACTGACAGTCTCGATCCCGCAACCTCTGTACCCTCAGCCGGTTCTCCTTAACCTCCCAACCATCGTAAAAATCTTAATTTTCCCTTCACTAACTCTCAATACGCCCATTACCCCCTTATCTTGCATCGTTTTAAACCCTTCAAATTATCCCCCTAATCTTACATCATTTTGGATGGTAATTATAGGAGGTAACCCCCATTACCTCTCATCACTCCCCTTACCCTGCATCGTTTTATACCCTAAAATTAGCCCCTAATCTGACATCTTTTTTTTTTGGGGGGGGGGGGGGGGGAGGGCAGTTTTTGCCCCCCCCCCAAACCCGTTTCCTCCTCCATCATACATTAATTACAAAAGCAATTCCCTTTTCTCTCACATCAGTTTGTGGCGTAATCAGAGGGGTATTTTCGACATGGGTCTAGAATCTAGGATATTTTTTGTTAACAACCTTGGTGAGTTTTCAAACTTTATTTGAAAAGCACTCCTGGTGCCTAGAGTTGGGATTTTTGTAAAGCATCAGTTGTTCGAAAGTATTGCTCATTTTAGAAGAATCGTTTATATTCAATCTAAAGCCTACGCTCGACTTAAATTATGTGGGAAGCATTTGATGATACGCTTAGGCTTCGAGCAGTTATGGAGCCATTTGTTTTGCAGACAATTCATCCGGCAATCTGTCACCTGAATGTTTTCCCAGATAAGACAATTATCGGAGCTGAATTTTATGTCATTGTCCAGGATACGCAAATTGTCTTGGCATTCTTCATGAAACAACGAATCGTCCACGGTTTCGAAGGCAAGTTCTATAACAAAAAAAATCAGCGCATTGTTTAACTCGACAGTTTTTTGACAGTTAGTTTGCCATAATCAAGAGCCAAATATTTTTTTCTAAACGCCTTGGAAATTCAGGCAGAAATGGAATTTGATTGTATTTTGAAGTCAATGTAGAACAATTAGCTAAAGGAAACAGAAAGGGCTGAGCGAAGTGGTTATACAGCTAAGAAAATGTGCACCTAACCGAATAACCAGAGTTGATCACTTTAAATGGCGATCCTGGTTCGATCGTAGCATCGATCGTAGCAAGAAAATGAGCGGCCCTACCCGTGTTGAGGAATTTTGTTTTTCACTTGTAAGAAATCGTCGTTTTTTAATCGTTTTCATTAGACAAAAATGATCAAAGCCCTTACGTGGTAATCTTCGTTTTGTTCGTTATTTCGTCGTTATTTTTATGTAGGAAATTATTGTTTTCTTTAAAAAAAACGACGAAAAAACGTGATCCCCGCTGGGATTCGAACCATTGAACTCCCGATACATTACCTGATGCACTGACCACTGATCTTTCTGGCTATAAATCAGATGTGGCAAAACGATCTAATAGAGGGAAACAAGTTCAAAAGCAATTAAACGACGAAAAAACGATCAAAAACGACGATTCCATTTGAAAAGAAAACGACGTAAGAAACAACAAAAAAATGACGAAAACACGATCAAAAAACGACGATTTCATTTGAAAAAAAAGACTAGCAAGAAACGAGAAGAAGCGACAAAGAAACGGACTTTTCTTACACTTAAACGACGACTTGGACGACGAAACTAAAGAAAGCGAAGAAAACGACGACAAAACGATGACAAAAGGGCAAAACGACGAAAACTACGATTTCTTACAAAATTTGTCGTTTTTTCGTCGTTGTCATCAACACGGGTAGCAAAAGTCAGTAACAAATATTTTATCAAAAACTTTTCACGCAACAACTAACTCAGAAAGCCACAATGCTAGAAGCCCTCTCCAAGGAACCAATGAGTTCTGAAGACTTCTGCAGAGAACCCAACGAGGCCCAAATTAAAACAACATTAAAATCCCTGAAAACTGAAAAAGCACCCGGAAAAGTGGCATTGTTCCAGATATGTCAAAGGCGCTTGAGAAGGAGTTAATTTCTCTTCTAACAAAAGTGTCCAAAGCATCTGGACAGAGCGAATGAAAATACTCCAAGCAAATAAAGACGCTAAAGTCATTAGTAAGTTGACGAGTGTCCTTAGTAAGAAAAAGTTGACGAGAGACTCGAATCACTAATGGTCCATATTTATGCTAGAAATTGAAGGGAGGCTTTTATGCAAAATCATAAAAAGCACAATTGAAGGAAGAACCCATCAAAAATTGGACAAGTACTAATTTGACTTCAAGAAAGGAAGTTGCACTTTGCGAGCAAGTTGTGGTCTAAAAAGGATGATACAAAACTCTAGAGATGACCTAGTGATGGTCTTCATCGACTTTTTCAAAGCGTTTGACGCAGTTGAGTGTGAAGCCATGAATAGATCTAAGAATAATTTTTTTGCAATTGAAAAGCCCCTCAGAAGCCTGATATGACAGACACACGAACATACTCACGGGTAACTGGCGTCAGAAAACATGTTCAAATTCGAAAGAGGTGTCACAGAAGGATGCGTCAACGGTTCTGAAACATATAGTTTCATATTCGACATAGTCTGTAGATAGTTTCCAGCCTCAAAAGATCTTCTTGCTTACGCAAATGACTTAATATTACAAGGCAAAATGGGAGCAGCAAGCGCAGAGCAAGATCAAAATACCCAGCCTGGAGGTAGAAAATGCCGGCGTGGATATATCATTTTCAAAACGAGACGCTATGACAGTGAAAATGGAAAGAAATTGTTATGTCACACTCTAGATAGAACTCGCAGAAAAAGCGCAAAGATTTGTCTTGGTCTCAAGAATATGCATGACGAGGAGTTCATAACGCAAAGAAACAAAATGTATTCAAAACACTGATTGCATGCCCTCAAACTTGACTAAGAGAGACTCTGTGAAAAGGACATTGAAGAATGGATAAGAAATCTATCAAAAGAGTGCATTCATCGAATACTGAAAATGGCGATGGATTGGACATGACTCCTGTCAGAGCAATTAAACCCACTAGTGTGCCAATGGTATGTTCTGCTAAGTGCAGCGAAATGGCATATAAACAGGTTAGATGAGGACTTCTTAAAAGTACACCCTTGCTGTACATTAGTGGAAATTGATGTTATCACTGAATAAAATTGTCGTAAGCAGAACCCCAAAAAAACTGAACTGAGTGAGAACACCTTGCTGTCAAGGTGAGACGGAACTTCAATGCCCGCTATTTCCGATGGCAAATAAAGTCATCAAAGGTGTTCAGAACCACTGCTCAACCAAACATAGACGATCATACGCCAAGAACTGCCCAATTGGTGAAACAGGGTCTAGTGGCCCTATAGCCCGAAGTTCCTCTAACCCGTCAAGAGGAGTCCCACCTTGCGGCTTCTTCAACGCGCCCTAGCGGGAGTCATCCTTCTATATCAATGTCAACCTCGAAAATTTAGAGTCCAATGACTCGCGGTTTTGCGTTGCTTGCACACTTAGCCAAGGGAAATGGCTCATAGCGAAGAGAATGGCTTTTTGTGGTGGCGTTAGTGGAAGTTTCTTTGAATCGATTAGTTTTTTCTGTAAAAAGCTTTGTTTGTATTCCCATGAAAGATCGGAAAAATTCAAATACTTTATAAAATCAAATTTTACTTGATGCTTCATATTGCAGTTTCATGCAAACAAACATAAAAAGGAGAATTCTATATTATGCAAAACTTGCTTTTTATATAGTGTTTTCACGGACGTTGGGAAATCCTTGTTGAATCACTCTATTAACATTATATTTCTTAGGATGGCCAGTACTCGGTTCATGTCACTATTTAAACTAGCCAGTCTTGATTATTGTAATAGTTTTAGTGAAGAAAAAACAATAAGTTCAGCTAAACTTCCGCCAACTCTTTGACCTCAACTCTTCGCCGCGAACTCTTTTATCTCAATATAATCATAATGAGAAAAAATTGCACATAAAGAAAACCAAAAATATTTTGGAGATGCAATGTTTCGGAACTGAATTACGGTTTACTCTTGAATTATGCTGGTTCAGCGCTGAAAAGCTCTGAGACTCAAGTTCGGGTAATTTGAGGTTGTTAACAAATCAGCTATTTCAGCATTTTAACTCTTGTTTTGAAAAATGTGACAGAGCTCAAGCGCTTTGGACAAAAATTATAAATGAATTTTGTGTTTTTACGTTACATGATGTTCAACTTGAAAACCCTAAACAATGGGAGATTGCGCTCGAAAACCATCTGAGTTGAGTTGAATGTGGTACTGCGATTTTATGAAAAAGCGATTGTATGTATGTCTTAAACATGTCCTTAATGTTCGAATTTTTAGAGCTCAGTTCTCATTGTTCATTTGTATTGCATTGTGCTGAATTTGATACTATGGTTAATTGCACTGCGATCAAAAAGTTCTGACTATCATTTCAAAAAAACTGAAAAAAATTGACATTTCCCCACTTCTGTAATCAGTTGAAGCTAGGATTAATTTAAGTGAGGAAACGCGGGAATGATTGAGATTGTCATCTATAATCAATTTTGACTGGTTGACAGTCCATCGATTCTGTTCAGGCAATTTTCGAGTCTGTTGAGAATTCGTCGTAGTTTAACTGTCTTTTCCGTTTAAACATCACTACTCTAGGATTTCGCTACAATTAGGAAATAAAAAAAATCTCCCTTTCGAGAAATTTTTAAAATTGACTTTCTGAGGTTCTGTTTTTTTTTTAAAATTTGTCAAAATATTGCGTTTTGGATTAACCATTCTGTCCTACTTCAAAACTACTTCTTACAATTTTTGCTCAACAAATGCATACGGAACGCTAAGCACAGGTGAATTTTTTCTAAGAAATGCAGGAGAACAGAACTTAAATGAATTGTTATTGATGTTATATGAGTTAACCAGTACTTCCACGAGAACAATTTAATTTTTACTAGCCTATTAGAGGATTTGCATTAGGAAAACTTCAGATATCATTGATAGTAAGTCTTACTCGTATTGATTATTTCTGCAAAATGATATTTTGAATAACTTGGCAGTAAACTTTTCATTGTAGCCCAAATTCGGCGAACTTGCGGTTTTAGGTAATTCTGTTTATTTAATCTCCGAAAACGAAAACTGTGTCAATTGTTTGGTGTTTTTATGGTAGTGGATATGAGGTCAATTTTGAGTCATTTCCTTTTTTGGCAAATATTTTGGCAAAGGTGAAGAGTTTTATTCTGTAAATTGTTCTTTTCTTGCATAGGTTATTTCCTTGCTTCTTGTATATCATCTATAAAATTTGCAGATTGAAATTTAATTTCGCAATTGTTACAGGACTAACGAGCGAGTTTATTCAGAAGTAAACTGCGGTGCGTTGCCAAAATTAAATAAGTTGGTTACTGCTCAACACTCTACCAATTATAATTTTTTAGCAGTCGCGACCAATCTTAGCAGTCAGCGAGCAGCGCATCCTTATCCCGCCCTTATTTCGATCGGCGTAAACACTGAAAAGTCTTGATGTTCAAAAGTTTTCCCCAAGTCTTTTAGAATTTTATATTGGAATCCAATTAAACAATACTTATTTATTGTAAAAGACTTTGAGGAGATGTTAATACTTTCAACCACAAAAACGAACTAAAAGCAACTAAAAACCAAATGTCCACCTTTTAAACGAAGGTAGTACCAAAAAAGAACACAAAAAATGTTTGTAAATATATAATTAAATTGAAGGAAGTGTTAAAATATACAAACTCGATGGTCGATAGAGAGAGCGTGTACAGTTGATAGACCGTGTAATCTTCCAAATCGATCAAATCCTCACAAGTTTCTATCGTTGCCAGATGACAATGACCCGTAGTTGCAAAAGGATGAGATCGGATTGGCGCCCATATTACAAAATCACAGTCTGTTATCCCTTCTTGATCACAGTCACCTGGAAGTTCGTTGCGGAAACATTTTTCTTTGCACTCATCCAGACCAGTGTTAGACCATCCCTTGCAATTGGTTTTACTCGTATCATTTGTGTACGTATATTTGCACGTTTTAGCGCTCCGCATTTTTTTGAGAAATGAGACTAAAAAAATTGAAACAATTATTAATCTGACAAAAACGTAAATTGCTCATTTGAAATGACAACCACACACTTCGGATAACGGTGACTTAGTTCTTTAGCAAAAAAATCAATGGTTTTTGAGCTAAACCAAAATATTGAATATTGAAACCAAAATATATTGAAATCTGGCGTTTGAAGGAAAGCGCAATATAAGGCTTTGGTTCGCTCTGCTCAGTTGGCCGATTTGATTGAATCTGATTTAAAAACTTCTCGGAAATGATAGTTACAGAATCTCTGGAGAGTCTAGTGGTACAATGCTGGGTTTTTATCCTTAACTTTTCAATTTCTTTATCCTTAAAAAATTCTATTTTTGCGACTCCTAGTTTTCTGATAATTTTAAAATAAAGTACTCTTTTGTTACATTTTTAAGGTGAAGTTAAAAAAGTAAAGGTTTTCAATTGTCTTCAATTTTTTGAAAATAAGTAAGCGTAAGTAAGAAAGAAAATTATTTTATATCCTTATACCTGACCTCTTGAAATACAAAGTTTTTTCAATTCCTTCAACAAAATTGAAGAATCCTTCAAAACGGCATCTCAAAAAAACTAGTAAACACATTTTTTTTTCATCGAAAACCAACTGAGCCAGTCGGAATTAACGTCATTAATATCAATTCAACTTTTATAGAGTTTCCATCATTTCATCAAAAAGTTTTGATCTTGATGAAATAGTATTTTAATAATTTCCTGTTGCCAACGAAAACAAGGCAAGATATTTTACTTCTTAACAAAGCCCGAAACGATAAAAAAATTTTCGTTTCCAATTTGTTGTATTAAACCAGCTGAGAGAGCAAAATTTTCTGGTGTAACAAAAATATTCTGAAAAATTTTAGCAAAAAAAAATCAGTTAAATAGTAGCGTCGATCAATTTTGAAGGTATCTTCGCATATAAAAGGCTTTTATTTCAGCAAAAAATAACAGAAAGGCATCCAGTTCCCAATATGAAGAGATCCAATCAGCGAAGTGAACGCACAATAAAAAAAGATGAATTGTTCTGCGATTAAAGAGAAAAAAAATGCATATATACATTTATCTTCACTTAGGAGAAAAATCGCGAGGAAAATTGTTTTTGATATAGATATTTTCAACAACGTTTGAAAGGACAAAATTGCGCCTTGAAAAAAGCAATTGACATTTTTAATTTAAAAAAATTGATAATTCAGCAAGTTAAAAAAAATTACTAGGGATTGCAGGAATTCCTTGTTGTGAAATGTTTATCTGGTCGGCAGTTTAACAGCAATTGAGACTAGCACTTCGAAAAAAAACTAGACAAAAAATTTATGATACAACGCGAATATAGTTCAGCGTGTGTTTAGGTAGCACAGGAAAGGTTAAATGATCGAGAAAAGAATTATTATTTTTGTTCATAAGTTGAAGAGAAAAATTTCATGCATTATTGTGTGCACTCAGATACCTGAGTACCTACCAACTTCCAACGGTCACGGGTCGAGATGCTGCCGGATATAAGCGGTCAATTTGGTGAGCGATTTGTTTAAATAAAGAATGTTTTGTGTTCTCTGGTTAAAATTTTGTTCAAAAATTTTTTCAGTTCTTTTCTTTCTATTTCATCCGAATTACAGTATAGTATCAAATACAAATTTTCGGAAAAATAAAAATCGTGCTAATCAGACGTGAGATTCTTAGATGCGTCATTTCAACATTCTCAAAAATTCAGAGCCAACAACGCGACATCCAACACAGTAACATTTTAAAAAGTCATCCTTTACATAACACTTTTCCCCAGCTTGAAAGACCAAAAAGTCTCACATCCTTTGTATTTTGCTTTTTCTCAAATATTGGCCAAGGTGTAGCAATTTCAGCAAATAATAGCAATTTTAGCAAAGTTCTTACATGATCTTACCTGGGTCAAGATGTCACCGCCAATCAACGCAAAAATATGTAATTTAAGCAGTGAATGCTGAAAGTTTTTTAAGATAAGCGATGAATGCAGTAAAATTACATAAACCAGGAGATGAATGCGGCAAAAAAAATTTATCGCCCAGTAGCGGTGAAAATACATAATTTCATCGCCAATTTTAGAGGTGAATTTACATGAATTCATCGCTCTGAAAAAAGTGACCAAATTATGAGAGATAAGCAGTGATTGCGATGAAAATACGTGAATTCACCGCTTAACATAGTGGTGAACGCAAATAAATTCATCTTTTACAAAAAAGTATTGGATCAAAGTGTTGAAAAAATTGTGTCGGATCAGCAGTGAATGCGGTGAAAATTATGGGGAGTTAGAGAGCAAATTTTAGGTTTAACCCCCCTAATATCACCCCTTAATCTCACATATTTTGGACACTTTTTTCAAAGCGGTGAAGTTATATAATTTCACAACTATAGTAAGCATTGAATTTACAAAAAAATCACCACATTTCATCGCTTAATATGTAATTTAACCGCTAAAATTCGCAAATCTTACAAAAATTCACCCCGAATGTTTCACAGAATGTGGAATGAGTTTGATTTTTATTCGAAACAAAAATACTGGAAGATAGTGAGAGATGGAGCAATGGAAAGAGAACTGGATGACATGAAGGAGGTGAGAGGTTCGAAACCCTGTAATGGTGGTGAAATGCGGTGAATTTTTGTAAGTTTACCGCTTACTGTACCAGTGAAGCTACATAATTTCACCGCAACTCACCGCAAATCTATGTAAAAAATTTGCAGTGAACAAATTTTCAGGGCCTATCTAACATTTTTTTCTTGTTTTTTCTCGCCCTGGGTACCCTTCAGGAAATCAACGCATTAAGTCTTTATCAAAAACACTTTTCGCGTTTTTTTCCCACAGTATCCAAACCGCGATCCTCATCGAAGTGTCACATTCGAAGAATTTTCTTCAAGAAAATCGAAATTTGAGTGAAGATTAACCGGGAATTGTCAAAAAGCAGCTCCCTCGCGCGGATTTATGTGGTACGGTCAGACATTGATCTGATATTTTGAAATTTTCAAGCTAAAGTTCTTCCCAACGAAGTAGAGTTTATCTAGTTTTCTAACGTTCGACCTCAAAGATGAGTTATGTAACTTACATGAATGAAACACCCCAATCGTTACCAGCAAAAAAATGAGTTTGAGCAGAAATTTTGGCATTCTTTATAGTTAAATCAAAAAGATCAGAATGTCTCAATCTTACTCAGATGTAGATTGCTACCATAACTTTACAATTCAGCAGTATAATCAATTAGCCACATGTCGACTCTTCAGAAGAAAAATTATCCCGGTTTCCATAGCTGTAATCTGTTTGTAGCGACCTGGAAACTTTTGCACTTTTTCTTTCAACTTAATTGAGAAAAGCGCCGACAAAAATGAGGCAACTTGATCAAAATTTGTCGGGTGAAGTTCAAAGTAGCGGTTTGAGAAAAATATTCAAAGCATTCAGGCACTGACAAAACAAATCCCTCTTCGACTGCGTTGCTAATCCGGAAAACAACTCACTTAACGTTTTTTTTTTAAAGAGGCAATCTGAGGGGCTTTTAAAAAATTGCAAAAATTAAAAAAATATTCAGTTATCGCCAAAGTTGCTAACCGATCTTTACTTTCAGAGTTCAAATAACTAAAACATGTATCAGAACGCTTCCCAGGTTCTTGTTCCGGATAGGGGTGACCTCCTATCAAACAATAAGTCCAAATCACGTCAATTTTTTAGCACACTTAATTTTTTTTCAATCACACCCGGGTCGAGGTTTTTGGGTAAACTTTTGTAAGAATTGCGGCGAAGGCGGTGAAAAAAAAATTTCATTGCAATTCACCGCATTGCTTACATAAATTCACCGCAAAGTTCGCCGCATTTCTTACAAAAATTTCCTGCATCGATTTTTGTGGCAAATTAATGTAAGAAATGCGGTGAAAGCGGTGAATGCGGTCAAAGAAATAATTCACCACACTTCACCGCAATTCTTACAAAAAATCACCGGAAAATTCACCGCATTTCTTACAAAATTTCACCTCTTATGATTTCCAAAGTTAATTCAATCTGCTTTAAATTCTTAAGAACTTGCGAAGTGACAGTTGGCGAAGTGGACTAAGAAGTTGAAGGCATGCAGGAGGTCAGAGGTTCGAACACGTGTGCGATGATTCTTGTTTGTAAGAATACTTAAAACGCGTTAAAAATAACTAATTCACCGCTATTCACCACAAAAGATGTAAGGAATACGCGGTGAAATTATTTTTTCTTTCACTATATTTAACTGCATATGTTACGAAAACTCACCGCCAAACCTCGACCCGGGCAGCGAAGCAATTTTTTAACTGGGTCACGCAAATAGCTAAGTAGTGGACCTAAAGTCAAATTTTCTAACTTTTCATTAAATCAAGCAATTGTTACTTTTGTTTGCGAAGAAAAGTGCGTTTTTTGAAATCACAACTTAGAGTACCCTGGGCAATCATAGTATTTCTGCTTCAACGGCAATCAATATATAAAGACAAAATTATAACTTTGACAAACAACACCAAAAATTGTTTCAATTTATTCGTTCAAATCATATACTTTTTTTTGTCGAAAACGAGATCTCACGATTATATAAACAGCTTTATTAGCTCGTCTGCTTCATTTGACGTGGTTTACAGACCATGTCATTCGATAAAGTTGAATACAGACGCCAAATTTTGCTACCTTCGATCTCAGAACGCAATTTTGCATAAATCAGATAAACTTTTAGATAAGTCCAAATCGAACTAATGTTTCAGCGCACTTAAATTTTTTATTCACAGAGGAGCAATTTTTTGCTCTGGGTGCCCGCAAATCTAAGAACTAGACTTTAAGTCGAACATTAAATCTCGCTCTTCATCAACTCAAAGCGATTCTGGTTACTTTTGTCTTTGGGGAACACTGCTTTTTTTGTAACCTCAACATAGAGTTTCATTGGCAATGAAGTTGCATTATCAACTTTAAACAGAATCAATTAAAAAGCAGAAGACTTAAATTGAGACCTCACCTAACCATAAGAGACCTCGCAGCTGATTCTTGCTAATCATTGCAATGTAATACAATAGATTTTGCATATATTATTTGGACTCATATTTTTTTCCGTGAAAACCAAGAAAGTTCACCCCTTAAGTACAGCTGCTCTAAGAACAAAACTTTTTGTTCAAGTTATTAACTCTCTCAACTGTCCTATGACACTATATACTACATACTACTACTCGGGATAGTTTTGGTTATAGTTAGTATTATTGGACAGTTGACACAATAACTTGCCGTAGTGTTGAATATTTGATTTCATTTTTAGCATAAAAGCGCAGGTTTGTTCTTAGTAATTCTGTTTCAACGACAAACATATATTATAAAAACTTGTAAAGCCTTAATTCGGCAAAAAACAAGGAAAGCCCCGTTTTATTTGATTCATTCAAATCATATACAATTTTCCCGAAACCGAGAACACAACACTATATAAATAGTTTTGTTTAGTTCTTCTTCTTCATCTTCATTTGACGTGTTCTCCAGTCCATGTCATTCGAGAAATTTGGATAATGTCTCCATATTTGGCTTTCTTTTTCTCCGTACGCAATTTTGCGTAATTCAGTAGAGAGGAGATCGCAAATTGTCTGCAATTGGAATTTTAGCAACTCGATGTCCAAATTGATTTTAACAAATTGGGGATGCGTTTATAATTTTGCACCCCGAGAGTGAAGTAAAAATTCACGCAAAGGCCAAGTTATATCGGGGGAAATGTCTGCACTTAGCAAAGCAACATTAAAGGCACGAATATCTAGCACTAAATTAGCCAGTACTTTTGAAAATTTCATAAACACTGTTTCAACACTCTTGATGGAGCGGTTCTTTAAGTAAAAATGTTAGTATTTGAAATCTCAAACTCGTTCATTAAAAAAATGGCACATTTTCGAATGCGGAGATATCTGCATACAAATAATACTCAAGTAAAATTCAACGAGCAAATTGTAATTTTACTCCAGAGAACTACTAGAGTAAATTTACTGGAAGGTTTGACTTTCCAGCAAAACCTATACAAAAAATCAGTTCTAATTGCGGAGAAAGTGGAGCGATTTTGCAAAATTGAATAAAATTTTGTTAAAAAATGTGAGAATTAACTCGAAAGCAAAAAATGCAAATTTCCAGCTGTAATTGATGCACCTGAAAACAATTACCACTTTTATTGTCCTAACCTTTACTGGGTGCGAAGAAAGTTTTCCCTGATGATAATTTAAAACGGACTTAAAATGCAGAAAAACTCAAAAAACTACAAATAATTTGCGAAAATACAAATTTTTGAAGCCGTTAAAGTCATTAGCTATTAAATGAAAATTGTTTTTTTTCAGTTCAATTGTTATATATACTAATTCAGTTGAAATGTTACTGAAAGATTAAATAAGTCCATTTGGGCCTCATTTGAAAATAATTGTGATCTGTTATTACGCAAATGTGCTAAAAAGAAGAGAAAATAATCACAAATTTTGAAAACTAACAAAACTTTTATGAAAACGCATATTCCAACAAACAAAGCATCGGTTACGACATGAAAACAATTGAAATTTTAATTGTAGGTTTACAACAAATTGGATGGGTTCCCTCAATGATGAGAGCAAGTTACAAGTTCACGAAAAGAACAACAAAAACTGAAAGGCTCAAAAAAATTTTCGAAAACTAATAATACAAACTTCAAAACTATTTGATATCAACTGACTGTAATGAGAAAAATAACTCATGCAATCCTCATTAAGAAGCTTTTGAGACTTCTCAGCATTTTTTGACTACATAAACAAGAAAAAACAGGCAAAAACAGCAAATTAAATAAAATTGAGAAAAAAAGTGTCGAAGCCTTTAAAAAAAAGAAATTTTCATTAAAAACTTTTCATTTTTCAATTAATTTTTTAGCATCAACGGGTTTCCTTTTTATTATAACAAGACTTAAAAAAATCAATGAATATGATCAAATACAATAAAACCTTGAAGTTTTTGAGTAAACCTGTAGTATCAACGCCATTAAATTCAAAAGCTTTTAACTGAAGTCATTAAGCTCGCTAAATTGTGCGTCCATGGGAAGACAGTGATTGTTGTTGACCATGATCTTCAAAAGGACATCACAAAAAGTCTTATGACCAAGAAAACAAAACAAACACATGTAAAAACCAAAGTTTTAGTATAGAAGTGCGAGAAGAAACTGTCCAAGTCGTTTCAACCATATGTTTTTCACTGAAAACTTTATCTATGATCTATCGAACGTCTGCTTCAAGCCAATGAGAGCTGTCGATATATAAGTTTTTCCACCAATTATTACATATGAACTATCATATGGAAAAATAACCAAAATTTTAAAACAATATATAAAAACTCTTGTTATCGATGTCATGAAAACAAAAGTTATAAGACAAAACCGCTAACCAGGTTATTATTGGTTGAGGTGAAAAGACAGGGGTCCTGTTAGTTCTTAGACTAAATTACATTTCAAAAAATACGCTTAATATATTCCGAATTAATTTTTCCGTAGATTTGATTTTAAAGACTTAACAGCCATTAGTTGTCCACTCAATGCACCAGATAAGGATCATTTAATGCTCATTAGGAAGTCTACTGCACATTTGGTCAACGATTCTACACCATTGAACATTAAAAGCTTAGTGAAATCTAAAAAAAAATCAGAACTTCATTAAAAGTTAAGAAAATATGAGTCGAAGCCCAAAAGAATATGAGCAATTTTTTGAAAACGATTTTTAACATAATTGGGCATCATTTTGCTGCAAATGAGGTTTTGTAATTGAAAAGTCTCCAAGTGATTTAAAAATACCAAAAAAAACACAAAAATTTTCTAAAAAACGCAGCTCTCAAATAGAATTCAATTTATTTTTATAGTAAACTTCCCTATGAGACAGGAACTAGCCTTTTATCGCCTTTTGTCTACTAGGAACACAAAATTCATTCATTTTGTATCGTGAGGTGTAATTTTGAAATAATATTTTTTATAGATAAGATTTTTAATTTGATCAAAAATCACGATAAAGTTGAACAAGATCGTGCAAATTATCCCGTTTTCACACAAAGTTTTGAACCTCGATAACTCCTCGAAAGTAAACGAACTTCAAAAAAATCTTTTTAATTTTGAATTCTTAGCCGGACGAGTTTTTTCATGATAATATTCACATTTCTCTTCGATGAAAAATCGATCGGCCAAAATTGTCTGAACAAAGAAAAACCAGTTGAGCATATAGTTCCTACCCCTCAACAATTCTAGTTGGGCTAGAGAAAAGCTGCAAACAAGGAATTCTTCTTCTTCAGCGGCTGAATGACTGTGAAATAATTGTATCATGATAATCTCAAGTGGGGTCGGAACAATGATTTATAGTTTGACTTTTCATTAGACTGCTCATTACAAGAAAAAATTGAACAATAGACAGGCAGCAAAGCCCATATGTGCACTTAGTTTTTGAATGCTGTGTTGATATTTAGAAAACTCCACACCTACAGACGTACCGACATCCGAAGTCAATAAACACTGGACCAAATTTAGCTTCTAATTTTGTGTTATATAGTGAGTTGATAAAATTCTTGATCTGGGTCCGAACTGTCAGTGTACGTGAACAAGTCGCACACATCCGCAAGTTTGCATTCCTTCATGCACTTCTCCAAAGTCAATCCAAAATGGTGTCGAGTTTTATTGTACGTCTGACCTGGAAAAAGATGGCAAATCTCACAATCTATTTGAAGCGTTCAAATAGGGTCGAACCGCGAAAAAAATTAGCAAATACAAAATATTATTATTTTTATTGACTTTAGAGCGTTGATCTATTTTCTTGACAGAAACAGACCGGAGACGTTGTATGCTAATCATGTATCTTTTTCGAGGAGTCCGCTCAAATTGCGCTCAAAAATGCAGAGATGACTGGAAATTAGCGGAATTTGATGATCAGAAAGAACACAATCCTTGAAAAAACATATAAAAAATGAGCGAAATTTGAGCGGGAAAAATGCGATCAATGAACGGAAATTGTCTGGAACAGAAATTGTAAGCAATGAACGGATGAAACAATAAATATAGAACAAATAATATTCAAAATTTACGGGTATTCATAGGATAAGATATATAAAAGATTTCTATGTTTTTAATACAGGTTTCTATGCTCTAGAAGATAGGTTTCTAGGCCCTAAAAGATAGGTTTCTAGGCTGTATTGCGCTTCATTGGAGTCTCAAGGGCTGTTAATTAGTTTTTTATTTCTATCAAACTCGGCTTTTTTTGCATCTTGTTCTGCTAAAAATCTGCTCATTTCTTGCATTTTTAATGCGTTCAAATTCCACTCATTCCGGACAAAGCATGTAAGGGCTTTGAGCGGACTTTGCTAAACTGTCCTCTCAAATCCGCTCATTTCTTGCAGTTTTTCCACCCCTTCCTCGACCAGGCATTAGTTATACTCCACGAAGACATCAGAATTCAACTGAAATCAGAAGTATCATATCTGGTACATCGGATATTTCTCAAGAGTTTAATGCACTGCATGTCGAATTTAACACAAAATAAACGCAAAAATGACATTTGAGAAAAAACTGACGTATTCGTTCTTTTGAGACTTGACAATTACGAATGACTAAATAAAAATCTATCCTGCAAAAAAATTGAACCTTAACTTGAATCACAATGAAAACCTGAGTCAGTTTGGGATGCTAATCGTTTCTTAAAAGCCCTTGCATATATGCTGCATGAACGTTGCGAGATGTTCTAGCAAGGACTTGCAAACTGTCTGCAAGAATCTATCAAGGCTAACAACTAAAATTTGCAACAAATTGGCAGGATTAACAAACAAATAGGAAACGAAGCAACCAAAAAAAGGCTTAAAATAAGAAGTCTTCAAAAATAGTCAAGAAAACCAAACTGTAGAATCTAACGCGATGGGTAATTTTAACGTTTTTTTCGTAAGGTTCTCTGTCTTGATGGTACATAAATCTGAAAAAAAAACGAAACAAAAATAGTCGAAACATGTAGTTGTGTAAATCTCAAGCAGCTGAAAAAAAATTGATAAAATTTTAACTGTTCTCAAGTTGTTTTAATACTTTTCAGCTCAATTGTAAAAATTAGTAGTCCGCTAGCAGTAATTATTTAGTTTTTCATTTTAAGAATTTTGTTTATATCTGTCTCTTAAGAGAATTAGAGCTGTAACGTAGAAATTCTCACAGCAGAAAGAAATATGATGGGCCAATTAAAACAAAACGAGAGCAGAGCTCAAAAAAAGTGACTTTTCAAGAACTTTGCAATATAAACATCGTCTGACAATATCAGGCAAGATTAGCACCCTTTTGTAAGAACTTTGCAAGGCTTTTCAAAATTTACATCCGACATCGGCCAGGAAACCATGAAATTAAACAGAAAAAAGCAGACCTCCTGCCTTGTGAAAACTAAAAAGACGAAGTTTCTTTTGCGCAAAAAAACAAAAACACAAAACGGGTTCAATGTTTAAAATTATTTAATTATTGTTTTTTATTTGTTATTATAACAAAAACGAGTAATTAAATTTAAGATAAGCGTTGTCCACAAGCGGTGATTAAGAAGATCTAAATTTACATGTGTTTAGATTGTTTGTGAGATTACAAAAGAATGCATGTTTGCAAATTTGCACTATAAATTTTTGGAAAAATAACCCTATTGTTAGTAAAATCTGAGGTATATGATGCATTAACTCATCATTTTCATTTGCTTCAGCAATGGCGACTTTATTCCTAATCCAATAACGCAAAACTTTTTGTCTCCGAGATTAGAAATGCAGATTGGTTGGTTTTTCTATATGTATTTCTTTTTGTAAAATAAGAAAAACTGTTTAAATTAACTCGATATGTTAAGAGCATGCAAAACAATGTCCTGACTAAGAAATGCAGTGTTGGTTTTAATTAAAGAAAATAGGGATTTATTGTGTTTCCCACAGTGTTTTTAAGACCCCCAGTTACAAATTATATGTTGCTATAAAGCATGTTACTATGTAAGAAAATAGCACGTGCACCTGAGTCTCATGAAAGATTAATGCGCACTAAGCTGGGGGGGGGGGGGGGGCAAAACAGAATAGATCCAAAATAATTAGCAAGTTTTTTCCTGCCTGTGTAAAAAAAACTGTGTAGGAACATCTCTAGGGTAAAATTAGGCCCAAAGACGCAAATTCAAAGAGAACAACAAAATATATTGTTTCTACGTGTCCGTAAAGGTGTTTGAAATTAATAACTTGAATTCTTCCATCTTGATAGTTTTTAATTTACCTTAATATCACGTGCTACACTTCTTTAAACAAAGGTCCCTTTTAGTTATAACTTCCCAGGTCGAGGAGTTCGTTAATGATCAGACAATTGAAAACGCACAGGGGGGGGGGGGGTTAAAGTGCGTTTTTGATAACATGGACGAGCGCTATATTAAGGTCTGCCTACATGAACGAGCTTCCTAGTCAAAGTCTGCCTAAAATCTGATCAATAACGAGCTATAATTTTATCATTCACGAGCTAAATTCTGATCATTAACTTATCTTATCTTTATTGAGCTAATTTTTGATCAATAACTAGCTAAATTCTGATCCTTAACGCTCTAAACTCTGGTCATTACCGAGCTAAATTCTGTTCATTACCCGAGTCGAAGTTTTCTTTTGTCCTCGTTAACGACGCGGACTAATTTTGAACACACACAGGGAGTACTTCGTAACTATATTAATGAGCCAAGCGAGCTTTGACCATTGCTTTTGCTCCTTAAAAGGTATAAAATCATATAATAACCGTGGAAATTCAGAAAAAATATAAAAAAAAGGATGTCGGACATACCGAAGCTTTCTTACGTTCCAGAAAAACGTATCGACATCTTCTTACGTTTGAAACCAAACAAAACTACGAGAAAAACTGAGCATACCGAAAATTTTGTGCGCTTGTTTCTCTGGTCTCCTGGACTCGGCAGTAAACATTGTTTCATTAGTACAAAAACTCAATTAAAACCTCTTTAGAAATGTACCGATTTTGCTCATACAAAGTGTATATCAGACAAAAAAGATCAATTGTAAATCATTTTTGTGTTTTAAAGTTCAAATCACATAGAAAATTTCCTGAAGTAGAAGTTGTTTCATACATGAAAACTAACACAAAAAGAATTTTCTTACAAATTTTTCCCTTTGATTTACAATTCCAAGAGAAACGATTTGTTTTGAAAAGTTGTTTTATAAATCAAAACTAAGTCGAAGATCAACCGAATTTGGAAGTTCTTGTATAGTAAAAAATTGCAAAAGTAATAAATGAGCAGAAATTTCAAAACTCGCTAAAAACGAGCATACTTTTAAAAACAGGCGAAAGTCTGATCGTGGCTGGTTATGGTTTGAATGGGTCTGATCATGGCAACACTAAAAACAAGTTGGAAACGATCACGTGTGAAAACGAGCAATTGTCTGATCATGGCTTTTTGTCGTCTGGATGGGTATGATAATGGCCGATTATAATCTGAATGGGTCTGATCATTAACGCACACCTCGAACTATGTTCCTTTTTGCATGTCTTTTCATGTTATTTTCTGTAAAAACTCCCAAGCGGTTCTTGCCAAGATCACTTTTTTTAAATTATAAAACTGATATTGCAATTTGGTACATGTCACGAAGTCTTCATGCAACCTGTCGAGATCATGCAACTCCTGGCATGTTTACTTACATTTCTTATTAATATACGTAATGATTCGATTCATTGTAGTATTTTTCAAGTTACTATATCCTAATGTTGGTTTCTTTTCCATTTGCAACCAATTTGAGCCTAATTCGGCAAAAGCTAAAAGCTTAGGGTCTGAAATATAAGGCAATCGGAAAGAAGAAAAGCACTTACCATTAAAAGTTCTCAGCACCAATGCACCCTTACAAGCTTTCCCTCTGGCAACCAAACCATACGCTTCCTCTGAACACAAAAAAACGATAAAACAAATATTTACTGTAATTAGCCAGAGGGTATAAGTAGAATGGAAAGTTGACAGCACGTCGTTCCTATCTAGTATACTTGTTTTCTATTAGAATGAGGTAGAACGCAATAATACGAGATTTTTTTCTGCTTTATTTTCTTTGTTCCGAGCTTTTTAGATCAGGGTTCTACAAAAAGGGTTCTGATTTCGTATTTTGGGTTGCAATTTGCTCTGATGGTTGAAGTGAAATGCACTATGCAGTTATCAACTTAAAAAAAAAACAAAAACATCACTCTAAAAGGAGTTCGGGTAAATTATCTGAAAAATATCTGAAATTTCCCGATCAGTTCAGGTAGATTTGTCTCAACTGAACCATACCTGAAAGCACTTGACAATTATCTGAAAAATTCAGGAACTACTGCCTGAACTTTTACCAGAACTGATCTCAAATTTACTTGAAAAAAATACCTGAACAGCCAAAATTTAACAGAAAGTTCAGCTCAAATTCAGGTAACATTACCTGAACTGTATAAATTACCTGAACGGTAGGCCTGAAGAGTGGGAAAACTTCCTACTACACTTAACCATAACATTGCGAAAAACGGCTAGAAACTGTTTCACAAATGTTTTGTTGTGTCCCTTGTTTTCTGCATAGAAGTCCATTTGGGAAAAATTTGCCTTTATAAAACAAATGAGCTTTAAGTTTATGGATAAGTATTTGAAGAAGTGCGTATGTGGTAGAAGGGATTCATTTTGAAATAAAACAAATTACAATATGAAACTGACAGACTTCATAAAAGTGAAGCTTAATGAAAACAGTCTGTTAACAGTCTGTTATTACCGTCTCTATGATGGTGGAGTTAAGTCTTCCTGATCTATTTTATGCAGGAACAATAGTTTTTGATTTGATACATAAAAAAGAATGGCTCCATTTAAGTTGATCCACTTTAAAATCACTTCGTTTCCTGTTCTTCAGATTTTAAAAATTTAATGTTTCTCAAAACCGTTACTTTGAAACTTTACTATTGGTGTTCTGCTCTGGAACTCTGATTGAGTCAGGGACGGCTTGTTTGAGCTAGAAAAAACAGAAGGGCTTTAGAATAGCAAACTCTTATTATAAACCGCAACTTTGGGCAACTTTTCAAAACGCTTGACATTGCTAGATAAATGTGTTGTTGTCTCACCCAGAGTTTGTATTTTTGCTTAGTGTTATATTTGGAAAACTGCTTTTGTTTCAGTGCTGAATGCAATAGAAAAGTTTTTCTAAGTAACTACACGTGAACTCGTTCAGGTAAAAATTTACCAGATCCAGTTCAGGTGTGTTTCTGGTGTCTTTACACCTCAATTTTACCTGAGCATCCTAGTACCTGAACACGCTTCAGAAAAATTTACTTGTGATGAAGAAGCGAAGAAGTTTTGATCATTCTCCGAAGAGTAAAAATTTCAGCTGAACGAACAAACAAAGCATCTGGTTAGACAGTTTTTGGGATTTTTATCCTTGGACTTCGGATTTAATCTTTTCTGAACAAATTAGTTGAAGATCTTCAATATCAAGGAAGCCATACAGTTGCTATAAAGATTTTTATGAACATGAAAACAAAGATGATGTAATAGATGTCGTTTATGTTGTTATTATTTTCGAAGAGATAAAATAACATTTTGGATTTTAAATGACTGAGAAATAGTGCAGCAATAACTTTGTATTTTTGACGGAAATACACGAAAAAAAATATGTTGCGTTGTGAGTCTGGATTAGATTCTAGCATTCTAAATAGATTAAAAGCGCAAACAGGATGAAATAAGATTAATGTTGACCTAGTTTTCTTTAAAAAGAACTAAATTTTATTTGAATACTCAATCAATTACCAACTGCTATTTTCGTAGGAAGTGGAGTAAAAAACTAGGACAACTTCCAAATTAACAGCGAAGCATAATATCTGATGCGCTCTATCTATTGCCAAACTTCGTTGAACGTTGTCATAAATTAACAAAATTATTCAAATTAAATTAGCTCCAAATTTTTGCACCTATGTGAGTTTTACCGCAAACATATATTTTTAGAAAAACTTCAGAAGCAAAAATTAAAATGAAAGCACTTAAAGAAATATTAAAATGTAATTGTTGAGAATAAGAAAACGGTGTTTAGCATAATTTTGAATCGTATATTAATCATAATGCCGTCGAATGTTTTGATAGAATTTGCCTATTGAGACTAGATTATAGCGTAAAAACCACTGCGCTCAGTTTAACCTCGGGTTGCTTGTTGCAGCTGCATACCTTTCAGGATTAAGTACTGATATAGGTCATATATTGCTTTATGTAAAAATCGTTGCAAGCTTAACGATTGATTTCATGATCTAAAAATGTAATTGATACTTAACGGTTTTTAAAATCAGGGGGAAATTATTACCAGATTTGTGTATTGTATTTCAATTTCAATTTAATTGTCGTATTATTTGAAGCTACCTTAAACATTTAAACATTTAAGAAGCTTTCCGTTAAGCTTCTTTAAAAAATCAGATAATTAAAGCAAATTTTCTGAATCGCTTTTTAAACTTCACGCAGACTAACCCCGGGTCGACCCGGGTTGACCACCATAAACCTTTCTTGGCAACCATATCCAAGCCATATATGGAGTTTATGGTAACTTGGCAACCATATAGATGACCATGCAAAAAAATCAACATTGCTCAAAAAGCTCTTAAAACACCCATACAATGCACTCTGAGTGAAGAGAAACTCGTCAAGACACTTGAAAAAAAATTGAAGTTCATGGTGTCTTGGGAACCATATCCAAGACCATACACATTTATGGTGCCATATAGGACCATAAATATCAAAGTCAAAAAATACAAAAATATTACAGAGAACAGCTTAATTAACATCTTCTGACTACATTAAGCGTTCCAAAAAAGCAAATTAAGTTAGTTCGATTTTTTATTTCTTGGCAACCATATCCAAGACCATAAATATTTATGGTCTTGCATATGGTTGCCAAGAAATCCATGACTTGTCAGATTTCTTAAAAAGTGTTTAAAAAGCTTGAAAAATTGCAGTAAATAACACAATTTTGGTTGCAAAAGGCATATGTATTACTTCAGCACTATGTGGAGTTCTCAAAAAAAAATAATAGAAGAAAAGATACGAAACGACTTTAAAATTTGGCACAAATACATTGTTTCTAGAGGCAAAATCAGTAGTAGAATTAACAACCACTCTCTTCAAAAATAAAAGGCCATACTGAAGTGTTTTTGCGGGCATTTTGATAAGAAGGTATAATTAGCAACGGAGATCTCATTCAATTACACAAAAAAAGCTACTGTTCTTCTTATTTAGGATTTTTTTAAATTGATGTTATTATAATTTGCTGTATTTCGTGGAGTGCGATAAAATGTGCTATAATTGCTGCAAAAAACATCTGAAGCTATAATAAGCGGCCTCATACCTATAGGATTGTCAGTTTTAGGATTTTGTTGCAATGGTCTTTAGTATGATAGGCGATAATTCTACATAACTTATTTTTTTTTGTTTGATGATATTTTAATTTGTTGTATTGTGGACTGGGAAACAGTTGGCTCTGAGTGCTTCAATAGACATCCAAAGCCAGCTTATATAGCCTCATACCTCTAAAAGTGTGACTTTTGTCAATTTGTTTCTATGGTCTTTGATAACATAAAAATAAGCAATTGTTCTTCACACTTATGATTTTTTTAAATTTGATGTTGTTATAATTTGTTCTATTTCATGGATTGTGTTAAAATGTGCTATAAATGCTGCAATAAACATCTGAAGTCAGCATATGCCGCCTTATAACTGTAAAAATGTCACATTTGTATTTTGTTATAATGGTCTTTGATATGATTGCCAAGAAATCCATAAATAAATTTTTTTTAAGTGAAGATCTCTTTTTTCATACTTTTTTGTCGCCTCAAAGCTGTCCTATACTAGCCTACTCTGCCACTCTTGTTCAATTTTTTTCAGTAGTTTATTAATTTTAAGGTTTAAGAAAAATCAGTATTGTTTATTTTTTTGTCTAACTTAAACAAATATACAAAACTACATTTCAAGAGTTTATCTGCTTTTATCATTATTTACATGATTCGTTTGGGTTCCTCAATTGTTTTTACCAGAAAAACAATCTAAAACAAAGTCTTTTTGATAGCAGAAAGCTTACGTTCACTTCAACAACATGTGGAGTTCTATACAAAAAAAATTAGAGGAAAAGAAATTAAACGACCGTAAAATTTCACACAAACACATTGTTTCCAGAGTCAAAATCATTAGAAAACACAACAACCGCTCTGTTAAGAGAAAAAAGCCATACTACGGTGTTCTTGAGAGAAGCATGTTCAGAAGGATTAATTAGTAACAGAAAACTCATTCAATTACACAAAAGTAGGCGATAATTCTAAATAATTTATTTTTTTTTGTTTGATGTTATTATAATTTGTTGTATTGTGGACTGGGAAACAGTTGGCTCTGAGTGCTTCAATAGACATCCAAGGCCAGCCTATATGGCTTCATAACTCAAAAAGTGTGACTTTTGTCAATTTGTTTCAATGGTCTTTGATAACATAAAAATAGGCAATTGTTCTTCACACTTATGATTTTTTTAATTGATGTTATTATAATTTGTTCTATTTCGTGGATTGTGTTAAAATGTGCTATAAATGCTGCAAAAAACATCTGAATTCAGCATATGCCGCCTTATAACTGTAAAAAGGTCACATTTGTATTTTGTTATAATGGTCTTTGATAAGATTGCCAAGAAATCCATAAGTAAATATTTTAAGTGAAGATCTCTTTTTTCATGTTTTTTTGTCGCCTCAAAGTTGTCCTATACTAGCGTACTCTGCCACTCTTGTTCAATTTATTTCAGTAGTTTATTATTTTTAAGGTTTAAGAACAATCAGTATTGTTTATTTTTTTGTCTAACTTAAACAAAAATACAAAATTATATTTCAAGAGTTTATCTGCTTTTATCATTAATTACATGGTTCGTTTGGGTTCCCCAAATGTTTTTACCAGAAAAACAATTTAAAACAAAGTTTTTTTGATAGCAGAAAGCTTACGTTCACTTAACAACATGTGGAGTTCTATACAAAAAAAAATTAGAGGAAAAGAAATTAAACGACCGTAAAATTTCACAAACACATTGTTTCCAGAGTCAAAATCATTAGTACACAACAACCACTCTGTTGAGAGAAGAAAGCCATACTACAGTGTTCTTGATAGAAGCATGTTCAGAAGGCTTAATTAGTAACAGAAAGCTCATTCAATTACACAAAAATAAGCGATAATTCTACATAATTTTTTTTTGTTTGATGATATTATAATTTGTTGTATTGTGCACTGGCAAACAGTTGGCTCTGAGTGCTTCAATAGACATCCAAAGCCAGCTTATATGGCCTCATACCTCTAAAAGTGTGACTTTTGTCAATTTGTTTCAATGCTTTTTGATAACATAAAAATAAGCAATTGTTCTTCACAATTATGATTTTTTAAATTTGATGTTATTATAATTTGTTCTATTTCGTGGATTGTGTTGAAATGTGCTATAAATGCTGCAATAGACATCTGAAGTCAGCATATGTGGCCTTATAACTGTAAAAATGTCTTTGTTGTATTTTGTTATAATGGTCTTTGTTATGATTGCCAAGAAATCCATAAATAAATTATTTTTAAGTGAAGATCTCTTTTATCAAACTTTTTTTTTATTGTCGCCTCAAAATTGTCCTATACTACAGTACTCTGCCACTTTTGTTCACTTAATTTTGGTAGTTTAATAATTTTAAGCTTTAAGAAATATCAGTATTGTTTATTTTTTTGTCTAACTTGAACAAAAATACAAAACTAATTTTCAAGAGTTTATCTGCTTTTATCATTATTTACCTGGTTCGTCTGGTTTCCTCAATTGTTTTTACCAGAAAAACAATCTAAAACAAGGTTTTTTTTGATAGCAGAAACCTTTCGTTCACTTCAACAACATGTTGAGTTCTATACAAAAAAAATTAGAGGAAAAGAAATTAAACGACCGTAAAATTTCACACAAACACATTGTTTCTAGAGTCAAAATCGTTAGTAAACACAACAACCACTCTGTTCAGAAAACAAGGGCAATACTACAGTGTTTTTGAGGGAAGTATGTTAAGAAGGCTTAATTAGTAACAGAAAGCTCATTCAATTACACAAAGATAGGCGATAATTCTTCATAATATATATTTTTTTAAATTTGATGATATTATAGTGTGTTTTATCGTGGATTAAGAAACAGTTGGCTAAGAAGGCTGCACTAGACACCCACAGCGAGCTTATATGGGCTCATACCTCTAAAAGTGTGACTTTTGTTGATTTTTTTCTATGGTCTTTGATATTGTTGCCATCAACTCCGTAAAAAAGTCAGGTGAAAAAGTAGCATTTTTCTTATGATTGCTCGATTTTTGCATCAAAAATGACGTATGATAGCGCATGGTGATGCTCTTATACTGCACTTTAAGGCTAGATTCATAAAAGTAACTGAAAAGGACTGAACAATTTCGTTTTCATCCAATTTTGTAAGAAAAACACTAGTTTTTAGTAAACTGTCCCTTTTTTGATTTTTTTCATAAATGTGGAGTTATATTTGAATGCTAATCGTCTTTAATGAGACGTTTTGGACAGTCTGAAACTGAGGAATCAACTGTTTTCCCAAAATTCAAAAATTTCTGTTTTTACTGTTTTTTTGGTTCTAGTTATAGTCCTAATTTTTCGAACGAATTTGCAAAACAACACAGCCTTTATGGCGATGTGAGAATTTATTCCCACATCGTGATAAAGGCTAGGAACAGTCAATTTGTCCATTGTTGACTTGAGGGACGCCCAGAATCAGGTTTCTAGTGGTTTTTCAGGCTAATTTTTGCGATTTCTCCAAAAATGGGGGTCGTGATATAGCCCAAAATCTGAGGTACACTTTGGATATTCAGTAATATTTTCTAAAGTACTTTATCAAATGGAGCGGGCACGGTCGCATTTTGTTGACACTGAACCCTTCTTGCTTGCGTGTGCTGGTTATCCCCGAAAACGGCTCGGCTAAAAAGTTATTATGGGTTAACTTAGCGAAAACTGCCAATTTTAGTACATTTTTGAATTGAATTTTTGGCCAAAACGATTGATTATTGGCTTGATCTGTTGCTATTAAGAAATTCTTCTCTGGGATGGCTAATGACAGTCCTGAAAAATTTTCTTTAGAACTGTTATTCACAGATGAATGCGAAGATAATGCGGAAAAACGAATCCGTTCTCAAATTTTGGGCTGAGTGGTGTTTTGCTTAATTGAACAACTGTATCGTCGTGCATTGACAATATTGTACCAATAACGGCTCATTTTGTCTGTGTCAGACCCTTTTGCTTTTGATGAGTAGTAATTACACTGACAATCCCTGGTCTAGAAGTTATTCAAGGACAAAATTGCGAAAAGTAGTATTTTTGGGTCATCTTGGTGTCCAACCAAGTTTTGGCACCCCACAATACCCGAGTAACCATACGTATATGGGTTCGTTAGTTTCCTCAGATAGTGGGGAGTGTCCCCATATATATTTTTCATATGGTTTTATGAAGTTGAGAAGGTCAACTTTTGCCCTGTATGCGCCGAACCTCGATTTTGGCCAATCTCTTCTCAATTTTCATGGCTGAGCGGTGTTTTGCGCAATTGAACAAGTTTTTGGGCGTGCGTTTTGTGTTTTCTAGACACCATTTAAGTTGTTCAAGCTAATGAAATCAAATAATGGGGTTAATTCAACAATTTTTCTTTTTTCACGATTTCATCAAATTTCTGTTGATGTTGTTTTATGTCAAAACACACAAAACACCATAACCTTCATGGTGAGGTGGGAAATTTTTTCCCACCTCACCATGAAGGTTTGCCGTGACCCAGAACGTGGAAGTGGACCAGAATGACACCCACAAATACGCCGGGAACGCTGTTTCACGTTGTTTTACGTCGGTTCCGGAGATCTTGGGCTACGATTTTAGCCCAAAAAATGGGGTACAGAACAGTATATTGTTAATATCTCCTAAAGTCCTGGACCAAATTAAACGGGAGTGGTCGCATTTTGTTAGCACTGAACTCCTCTTGCTTGCAGTATTTGGTTGGTTTCCCAAATCGGCCTAATCAAAAAGTTATTAATGTTCAAAGTTGAAATAGTTCGAATTTTCGGGCTATCATGGGTGACCCAATTTTCGGTACCACAAAACAGTGGATTTACCCAACAAGTGTTAGTGTTTTAGAATCCCCAGTTAGTGGGGAGTCTCCCCATATATATTTTCCATAGCGTTTTACGGAATTGTGATTGTCAAATTTGGCTCTGAAGTAGGTCACCTCGCTTTTTGGGTCATTTGGCAGGCTACCTACTTTTCACTATAACTTCTTCTAGAGTGAACCGATTTTGCTCATTTTTTAATATGATGCGTATCTCAAGCAGTGCTACAAACTGTGTTAAGGGGGTTTGTTTTGGTTTTGGCCAGTAAACTTGCCCTCGATTTTACCCCAGAAGCGGTGAACCCATCCGTTGACACCATTGACACGTACCTTGAAGCTTTGAACTATGTTACAAATGTTAGTGTTTTAGAATCCTCAGATAGTGGGGAGTAATTCCCTGTATAAATTATAGGGTGTTTTCTGGAGTCTGGATGGTCAATTTTAGCTCTGCACCTCATTTCTTCTTCCATTTTGGGGTCCTGGTACGACGCCTTGTTTTTGGAATATCTCCTCGTAGAGTGCACCGATTTTGGATTTTTTGCATATTTGAACGTGTCATGAGCAGAGCTTTCAGACTATATATATTACTTATAGCGTTTTCCTTACCAGTTTGGAAATATTGACCGGTACAGGGACAGTCAGTTTTGCCCATATTGGAGAGAAGACCCACCTGCAGAGCCAATAAAAACTTGGTCAAAAACGTTGTGGAACGTTGAAATATGGCTGGGTAGATCCCCTGTGACATGTCGAAGGTTGTCACAAAATTTGGTTATTATAACCAAACTCCTTGGTTATGAATTTGATGATTTCAGGTGTGAAGACTAGTGCTTCTGAAGCATATGGTACGGTACCTTAATTCCTTAATATCTCCCGATTGAGCAATTCAATCAGGATTTCGTTTCGATATTCTAGTAGCATTTGTATTGAGCTTTCTAACAGTATATTATACGTTTCATACGATGCTTTCACTTTCGAGATATTGACCATTGCAGATCAGGTCATTTTGGCCCAGGAAGACCACTTCTTCACCACGTTTTGGGTCAGATCTTGGTCCCAGATGGCCCAATCACCCCAAAATTGGCCCTGTTAAGTCTGTTATAATGTCCTATAACTTGTATCAACCGGTAATGTGGTTCAATAATTGCGAACCACATATTTATATATATTTACTACTAATAATCTAGTAATCCTGTCCCATAGGCGGTTCTGCCGCAAAGGTGCGCCCCGTTGAGACGCTGGTTGGTCAGCTCCCCCCCCTATTGCACCTTGTCTTTCCCCATAGGATCTCTAGGAACAATCTGTGCTGCGCACAGACTTTTGCGAGCGTTCTTGTGTGTCTTTTGGTTGTGTTGAAGTGACGTACTGCTCATATGTATACAAATGCCTCATTTCAGGTAGTTATAACTATGTCAACCTTTCCCAAAGGTTATAAAATTCCTCACAAGAGTGACCGAGTAGCGTACTATCGTTCTCAATCTATTGAGATATTCGATCACCCGGTGGTCGAAAAGGTCAGTTTTAAAGTATACTTTAATGCATGTATGCATGTACGCAGAAATGCTGCCGAGTAATAGCGCGGGAGACCCCTGCATTTTCTCGGTAGCATTAATGGACTTTTTCTTAACCATGCAGACATCTAAGGACATGTAATCTTGGCCCTATGGATTACTAAACGTGTTTAATTGCTCTCAAACGAACTTTGTAACAATTATATTAGCGCTGTGGTCTCTTTTTGTGCGATTTATGGGTCGCTTGATCCCTTTTTTCCCCTGACCGATTTGACACATTGACCCGTTATTATGTTCATTGTTCCCTAATTGAACCTATAGTATAAGCTGGGTGCGAGTAGAGCGCATGCATCAAATTTTTAATGCAAGCATATTTGAAATTTAATCTCGATTTTAGCTTTTTTTTCGTTTTCTCGAAAAAAGCATTCTTTATTTGAACAAAACTCTCTATTTTTCGTTGCTAAAAATGGAAATAGGAACTTTCTTATGTTTAGGGCTCCTAACTTGAGCTTACAGTGCTAGTCAAGTGGACTTTTCGTCATCAAGCACCTTTTTAGTGGGTGGACTTGAAAACATTTTTCAAAACGCTTAATGCTTCTTTTTTTTTAGAAAGTTTCGTTCTCATTTTTTCGTTCGAAAAATTATTTGAAGTCAATGGGCTTCAAACCCTGGTTTTCTAGGCTGAATACGCGTAGAATGCACCAATCAATTTTTCATTGCAAGTGCTTTGAAAATTTTACTTGATCGTAAACTTTTTTTTGCGTTTTCTGGAAAGAAGCATTCTTTATTGGGACAAAACTCTCTATGTTTCGTTGCTTAAAAAGGAAATGGGAAATTTCTTCAGTTTAAGTCTCATGAATTGAGCTTACAGTGCTAGCCAAACGAACTTTTTGTCATCAAGTATCTTTTAAGTGGCTGAACTTGAAAACATTTTTCAAAACGCTTAATGCTTCTTTTTTTTTAGAAAGTTCCGTTCTCATTTTTTGTTCAAAGAGTTATTTGAAGTCAATGGGCTACAAACCCTGGTTTTCTAGGCTGGATACGCGTAGAATGCACCAATCAATTTTTTATTGCAAGTGCTTCGAAAGTTTCACTTGATCGTAGCCTTTTTTTTGCGTTTTCTGGAAAGAAGCAGTCTTTATTTGGACAAAATTCTCTATTTTTCGTTGCTTAAAAAGGAAATGGGAATTTTCTTCTGTTTAGGGCTCATAAATTGAGCTTACAGTGCTAGCCAAGCGAACTTTTTGTTATCAAGTGTCTTTTAAGTGGCTGAACTTGAAAACATTTTTCAAAACGCTTAATGCTTCTTTTTTTTTAATGAAAATTTGGTCCTGCCTTTTTGTTCAAAAATGACTTTTAAGGCAATGGGCTTGTACCCCTGTTTTGATAGGCCAAATACAAGTAATATGCACGCAACAAATTTTTTTTGCGGATAGTTTTGAAAGTTTTGGTTTATTTCAGCTTCTTTTTTCGTTTTCTCGAAAGAAGCGTTCTTTAATTGAGCTAAATTTCTTATATTTTGTTGTTAACAACCGAAATATGATTCTTTCTTCTGTTTGGAGCTCCTAAATTGAGCTTATGGTTCTAGCAGAGTAAACTTTTTGGTAGTGAACATCTTGTAAGTGCCTGGACTTGAAAAATTTTTTCAAAACGCTTAATGCTTCTTTTTTTTTGAAGAACATTTGGTCCTGCCTTTTGTTCAAAAAATGATTTTAAGGCGATGTGCTTGTTAACCTGGTTTTCTAGGCCAAATACAAGTAGAATGCACGCGTCAATTTTTTAGTTCGGTTATTTTTTGAAAATTTTGCTTGTTTTCAGCTTTTTTTCCCGTTTTCTGGAAAGAAGCATTCTTTATTTGGACAAAAATCTCTATTTTTCGTTGCTAAAAAAGGAAATAGGAAATTTCTTATGTTTAGGGCTCCTAACTTGAGCTTACAGTGCTAGTCAAGTGGACTTTTTGTCATCAAGCACCTTTTTTGTGGGTGGACTTGAAAACATTTTTCAAAACGCTTAATGCTTCTTTTTCTTAAAGAAAATCTGGTCCTGCCTTTTTGTTCAAAAATTTGTTTTAAGGCAATGGGCTTGTACCCCTGTTTTGATAGACCAAATACAAGTAGAATGCATGCGTCAGTTTTTTTGTTGCGGGTAGTTTTGAAAATTTTGCTTCATTTTAGACTTCTTTTTCGTTTCCTCGAAAGAAGCATTCTTTATTTGGACAAAATTTCTTATATTTTGTTGCTTAAAACCTAAATAGGATTTTTCTTCGGTTTGGGGCTCCTAAATTGAGCTTACAGTGCTAGCCAAGCGAACTTTTTGTCATCAAGTATCTTTTAAGTGGCTGGACTTGAAAACATTTTTCAAAACGCTTAATGCTTCTTTTTCTTTAAGAAAATTTGGTCCTGCCTTTTTGTTCAAACTTTCATTTTAAGGCAATGGGCTTGTAAACCTGTTTTTCTAGGGCAAATACAAGTATAATGAACGCGTCAATTTTTTGTAGCGGGTAGTTTTGAAAATTTTGCTTCATTTTAGACTTCTTTTTCGTTTCCTCGAAAGAAGCGTTCTTTAATTGAGCAAAATTTCTTATATTTTTTTGTTATAAACCTAAATCGGATTTTTTCTTCTCTTTGGGGCTCCTAATTTGAGCTTACAGTTCTAGCAGAGTAAACTTTTTGGTAGTGAACATCTTGCAAGTGCCTGGACTTGAAAAATTTTTTCAAAACGCTTAGTGCTTCTTTTTTTTGAAGAAAATTTGGTCCTCCCTTTTTGTTCAAAAAAATCACTTGAAGGCAATGGGTTTGTAAACCTGTTTTTCTAGACCAAATACAAGTAGAATGCATGCGTCAGTTTTTTTGTTGCGGGTAGTTTTGAAAATTTTGCTTCATTTTAGACTTCTTTTTCGTTTCCTCGAAAGAAGCATTCTTTATTTGGACAAAATTTCTTATATTTTGTTGCTTAAAACCTAAATAGGATTTTTCTTCGGTTTGGGGCTCCTAAATTGAGCTTACAGTGCTAGCCAAGCGAACTTTTTGTCATCAAGTATCTTTTAAGTGGCTGGACTTGAAAACATTTTTCAAAACGCTTAATGCTTCTTTTTCTTTAAGAAAATTTGGTCCTGCCTTTTTGTTCAAACTTTCATTTTAAGGCAATGGGCTTGTAAACCTGTTTTTCTAGGGCAAATACAAGTATAATGAACGCGTCAATTTTTTGTAGCGGGTAGTTTTGAAAATTTTGCTTCATTTTAGACTTCTTTTTCGTTTCCTCGAAAGAAGCGTTCTTTAATTGAGCAAAATTTCTTATATTTTTTTGTTATAAACCTAAATCGGATTTTTTCTTCTCTTTGGGGCTCCTAATTTGAGCTTACAGTTCTAGCAGAGTAAACTTTTTGGTAGTGAACATCTTGCAAGTGCCTGGACTTGAAAAATTTTTTCAAAACGCTTAGTGCTTCTTTTTTTTGAAGAAAATTTGGTCCTCCCTTTTTGTTCAAAAAAATCACTTGAAGGCAATGGGTTTGTAACCCTGTTTTGCTAGGCCAAATACAAGTAGAATGCAGGCGTCAATTTTTTAGTGCGGTTATTTTTTGAAAATTTTGCTTGTTTTCAGCTTTTTTTCCGTTTTCTGGAAAGAAGCATTCTTTTTTTGGACAAAAATCTCTATTTTTCGTTGCTAAAAATGGAAATAGGAATTTTCTTCTGTTTAGGGCTCCTAACTTGAGCTTACAGTGCTAGTCAAGCTCACTTTTTGTCATCAAGCATCTTTTAAGTGGCTGGACTTGAAAACTTTTTTCAAAGCGCTTAATGCTTCTTTTTTTTTAGAAAGTTTCGTTCTCATTTTTCGGTCAAAAAAATATCTGAAGTGTATTAGCTTGTAACCCTAATTTTCTAGACTGGATACGCGTAGAATGCACACATCAATTTTTTATTGCATGTGTTTTGAAAATTTCACTTGATTTTAGGCTTTTTTTTGCGTTTTCTGGAAAGAAGCATTCTTTATTTGGACAAAACTCTCTTTTTTTCGTTGCTTAAAAGGGAATTGGGAATTTTCTTCTGTTTAGGGCTCCTAACTTGAGCTTACAGTGCTAGTCAAGCTCACTTTTTGTCATCAAGCATCTTTTAAGTGGCTGGACTTCAAAACTTTTTTCAAAACGCCTAATGCTTCTTTTTTTTAATGAAAATTTGGTCCTGCCTTTTTGTTCTAAAAATCATTTGAAGGCTATGGGCTTGTAACCCTGTTTTTCTAGGCTAAATTCAATTAGAATAAACGCATCAAATTTTTATTAAGGGTAGTTTTGAAAATTTTTCTTCTTTTCGGACTTCTTTTTCGTTTTCTGAGGAGAAGCATTCTTTATTTGGACAAAAACTCTATTTTTCGTTGCTTAAAAGGGAATTGGGAATTTTCTTCTGTTTAGGGCTCATAAATTGAGCTTACATTGCTAGCCAAGCGAACTTCTTGTCATCAAGCATCTTGTAAGTGGCTGGACTTGAAAACTTTTTTCAAAGCGCTTAATGCTTCTTTTTTTTAGAAAGTTTCGTTCTCATTTTTCGTTCAAAAAAATATCTGAAGTGTATTAGCTTGTAACCCTAATTTTCTAGACTGGATACGCGTAGAATGCACACATCAATTTTTTATCGCATGTGTTTTGAAAATTTCACTTGATTTTAGGCTCTTTTTTTTGCGTTTTCTGGAAAGAAGCATTCTTTATTTGGACAAAACTCTCTTTTTTTCGTTGCTTAAAAGGGAATTGGGAATTTTCTTCTGTTTAGGGCTCATAAATTGAGCTTACAGTGCTTGCCAAGCGAACCTTTTGTCATCAAGCATCTTGTAAGTGTCTGAACTTGAAAACATTTTTCAAAACGCTTAATGCTTCTTTTTTTTTTAGAAAGTTTCGTTCTTTTTTTTTGTCCAAAAAGTTATTTGAAGTCAATGGGCTTCTAACCCTGGTTTTCTAGACTGGATACGGGTAGAATGCCAACATCAATTTTTTATTGCATGTGTTTTGAAATTTCCACTTGCTTATAGCCTTTTTTTGCGTTTTCTGGAAAGAAGCATTCTTTATTTGGACAAAACTCTCTATGTTTCGTTGCTTAAAAAGGAAATGGGAAATTTCTTCTGTTTAGGTCTCATGAATTGAGCTTACAGTGCTAGCCAAGCAAACTTTTTGTCATCAAGCATCTTTGAAGTGGCTGGACTTGAAAACTTTTTTCAAAACGTTTAATGCTTCTTTTTTTTATAGAAAATTTGGTCCTTCATTTTCGTTCAAAAAATCATTTGAAGGCAATGGGCTTCTAACCCTGCTTTGCTAGGCTAAATACAAGTAGAATGCGCTCATCTTATTTTTGTTGCGGGTAGTTTTGAAAGTTTCGCTTGATTATAGCTTTTTTTTCGGTTTCTCGAAAGAAGCATTCTTCGTTTTGACAAAATTCTTTATATTTTGTTGTTTATAATCTAAATAGGATTTTTCTTGTGTTTAGGGCTCCTAAATTGAGCTTACAGTTCTAGCAAAGTAAAAGTTTTGGTAGTAAACATCTTGCAAGTGGCTGGACATGAAAACTTTTTTCAAAACGCTTAATGCTTCTTTTTTTTTGATGAAAATTTGGTCCTCCCTTTTTGTTCAAAAAAATCACTTGAAGGCAATGGGTTTGTAAACCTGTTTTTCTAGGCCAAATACAAGTAGAATGCACGCGTCAGTTTTTTGTTGCGGGTAGTTTTGAAAATTTTGCTTCATTTTAAACTTCTTTTTCGTTTTCTCGAAAGAAGCATTCTTTATTTGGACAAAATTTCTTATATTTTGTTGCTAAAAGCATAAATAGGATTTTTCTTCGGTTTAGGGCTCCTAATTTGAGCTTACAGTGCTAGCCAAGCGAACTTTTTGTCATCAAGTATCTTTTAAGTGGCTGGACTTGAAAACATTTTTCAAAATGCTTAATGCTTCTTTTTTTGAAGAAAATTTGGTCCTCCCTTTTTGTTCAAAAAAATCACTTGGAGGCAATGGGTTTGTAAACCTGTTTTTCTAGGCCAAATACAAGTAGAATGCACGCGTCAGTTTTTTGTTGCGGGTAATTGTGAAAATTTTGCTTCATTTTAGACTTCTTTTTCGTTTTCTCGAAAGAAGCATTCTTTATTTGGACCAAATTTCTTATATTTTGTTGCTAAAATCCTAAATAGGATTTTTCTTCGGTTTAGGACTCCTAATTTGAGCTTACTGTGCTAGCCAAGTGAACTTTTTGTCATCAAGTATCTTTTAAGTGGCTGGACTTGAAAACATTTTTCAAAACGCTTAATGCTTCTTTTTTTTTAATGAAAATTTGGTCCTGCCTTTTTGTTCAAAAATTCGTTTTAAGGCAATGGGCTTGTACCCCTGTTTTGATAGGCCAAATACAAGTAGAATGCACGCATTAAATTTTTTTGCGATAGTTCTGAAAGTTTTGGTTTATTTCAGCTTCTTTTTTCGTTTTCTCGAAAGAAGCGTTCTTTAATTGAGCTAAATTTCTTGTATTTTGTTGTTAAAAACCGAAATAGAAAGTTCCGTTCTCATTTTTTGTTCAAAAAGTTATTTGAAGTCAATGGGCTACAAACCCTGGTTTTCTAGGCTGGATACGCGTAGAATGCACCAATCAATTTTTTATTGCAAGTGCTTCGAAAGTTTCACTAGATCGTAGCCTTTTTTTTGCGTATTCTGGAAAGAAGCAGTCTTTATTTGGACAAAATTCTCTATTTTTCGTTGCTTAAAAACGAAATGGGAATTTTCTTCTGTTTAGGGCTCATAAATTGAGCTTACAGTGCTAGCCAAGCGAACTTTTTGTTATCAAGTGTCTTTTAAGTGGCTGGACTTGAAAACATTTTTCAAAACGCTTAATGCTTCTTTTTTTGAAGAAAATTTGGTCCTCCCTTTTTGTTCAAAAAAATCATGTGAAGGCAATGGGCTTGTAATCCTGTTTTGCTAGGCCAAATACAAGTAGAATGCACGCGTCAATTCTGTTTTACTTTTTTTTGACGACTTTTTTTGTTATAGGAGAACGTGCAGCCGAAACCATCGAGGAAACGAGGGTTTGAAAACCCGTTCCATCATCCCATTTCCTTTCAGTTCTCAAATTTCGAGCCGACGGTGAAAGGCCCAATGGGACCAGCGAAAATGGAACTTAAGGGTCTTTACCCGAAAGTTTCAACTGTGTGCTTCCTCAACTCAAGGGCAAAAGAAGAGAGAAACGGGAAGCTGAAAGGATGGCTAAATTTTGCAAATCCCAAAGACTGCCGCGAAACCTATGAGGAGATATTAAAGAATCCTAAAAGTGGCATTGTTGTCGAGAAACTAGGCGTTGAGCAAGCTGCTCCACTGTTTTCGTCCTTGCAGGTTGAAAAACCGAAAATAATGCGAAAAAAAGAAACAAATTTTCAAAAAGACCTGAAATTTGATAAATGCATTAAACCTTTGTGAAATGTTTGTTTTATATTTTACTGAGCTTGATGTTTTATCGCTCTCAGTCTTCTAAGTTCATTGTTATGGCTTGAGATTCCCATTAGTAGGCATTGGGGTTTTCTTAGATATCTGAAGGTCAACAAATTTTGCGGAAACCCAACCTACAAAAAAACGGCTCAAAAATTTTGGAAACTTTTTCATCTCGCTCGCAAATCGTTGAATACAGTTTCTAATAGAACAATCACTCATAAATTGACCCAATAGTGGTCCTGAAGTAAATATTGGGGCTTGAAGCATCTTGTAAGTGGCTGGACTTAAAAACATTTTTCAAAACGCTTAATGCTTCTTTTCTTTTAGAAAGTTTCGTTCTCATTTTTTGCTCAAAAAATTATTTGAAGTCAGTGGGCTTCTAACCCTGGTTTTCTAGGCTGGATACGCGTAGAATGCACCAATCAATTTTTTATTGCAAGTGCTTTGAAAGTTTCACTTGATCGTAGCCTTTTTTTTGCGTTTTCTGGAAAGAAGCAGTCTTTATTTGGACAAAATTCTCTATTTTTCGTCGCTTAAAAGGGAAATGGGAATTTTCTTCTGTTTATGGCTCATAAATTGAGCTTACAGTGCTAGCCAAGCAAGCTTTTTGTCTTCAAGCATCTTTTAAGTGGCTGAACTTGAAAACATTTTTCAAAACGCTTAATGCTTCTTTTTTTTTTAGAAAGTTTCGATCTCATTTTTTGCTCAAAAAATTATTTGAAGTCAGTGGGCTTCTAACCCTTGTTTTCTAGGCTGGATACGCGTAGAATGCACCCATCAATTTTTTATTGCATGTGTTTTGAAAATTTCACTTCATTGTTGCCTTTTTTTTGCGTTTTCTGGAAAGAAGCATTCTTTATTTGGACAAAACTCTCTATTTTTCGTCGCTTAAAAGGGAAATGGGAATTTTCTTCTGTTTAGGGCTCATAAATTGAGCTTACAGTGCTAGCCAAGCAAGCTTTTTGTCTTCAAGCATCTTTTAAGTGGCTGAACTTGAAAACTTTTTTCAAAACGTTTAATGCTTCTTTTTTTTTAAAGAAAATTTGGCCTCCCTTTTCGTTCGAAAATCATTTGAAGTCAATGGGCTTGCAAACCTGCATTTCTAGGCTGGATAGGAGTGAAATGCGCCCATCAAATTTTTGTTGCAGGTTTATTTTGACAATTTTGTTTGTTTTTAGCTCTTTGCTTCGTTTTTTCGGAAGAAGCACTCTTCAATTATACAAAATTCTTTATATTTTGTTGCTAAAAACCTAAATAGGATTTTTCTTCGATTTAGGGCTCCTAAATTGAGCTTACAGTGCTGGCCAAGCGAACTTTTTGTCATCAAGTATCTTTTAAGTGGCTGGACTTGAAAACATTTTTCAAAACTCTTAATGCTTCTTTTTTTGAAGAAAATTTGGTCCTCCCTTTTCGTTCAAAAAATCACGTGAAGGCAATGGGCTTGTAACCCTGTTTTGCTAGGCCAAATACAAGTAGAAGGCACGCGTCAATTTTTTTGGGGGATAAGTTTTGAAAATTTTGCTTCATTTTAGACTTCTTTTTTGTTTTCTCGAAAGAAGCATTCTTTATTTCAACAAAATTTCTTATATTTTGTTGCTAAAAACCTAAATAGGATTTTTCTTCGGTTTAGGGCTCCTAAGTTGAGCTTACAGTGCTAGCCAAGCGAACTTTTTGTCGTCAAGTATCTTTTAAGTGGCTGGACTTGAAAACATTTTTCAAAACGCTTAATGCTTCTTTTTCTTAAAGAAAATTTGGTCCTGCCTTTTTGTTCAAAAATTCATTTTGAGGCAATGGTCTTGTAACCCTGTTTTTTAAGGCCTAATGCAAGTAGAATACACGCGTCTTTTTTTTGTTTCGGGTAGTTTTGAAAATTTTGCTTCGTTTTAGACTTCTTGTTCGTTTTCTCGAAAGAAGCATTTCTTATTTGGACAAAATTTCTTATATTTTCTTGCTATAAACCTAAATAGGATTTTTGTTCGGTTTAGTGCTCCTAAATTGAGCTTACAGTGCTAGCCAAGCGAACTTTTTGTCATCAAGTATCTTTTAAGTGGCTGAACTTGAAAACATTTTTCAAAACGCTTAATGCTTCTTTTTCTTTAAGAAAATTTGGTCCTGCCTTTTTGTTCAAAATTTCATTTTAAGGCAATGGGCTTGTAAACCTGTTTTTCTAGGGCAAATACAAGTATAATGAACGCGTCAATTTTTTGTAGCGGGTAGTTTTGAAAATTTTGCTTCATTTTAGACTTCTTTTTCGTTTCCTCGAAAGAAGCGTTCTTTAATTGAGCAAAATTTCTTTTATTTTTTTGTTATAAACCTAAATCGGATTTTTTCTTCTCTTTGGGGCTCCTAATTTGAGCTTACAGTTCTAGCAGAGTAAACTTTTTGGTAGTGAACATCTTGCAAGTGCCTGGACTTGAAAACTTTTTTCAAAACGCTTGATGCTTCTTTTTTTTTGAAGAAAATTTGGTCTTCCAATTTCGTTCAGAAAATCATTTGAAGGCAATGGGCTTATAACCCTGTTTCACTAGGCTAAATACAAGTAGAATGCTTTCATCTTATTTTTGTTGCTGGTAGTTTTGAAAGTTTCGCTTGATTATAGCTTTTTTTTCGGTTTCTGGAAGGAAGCATTCTTTATTTGGACAAAAATCTCTATTTTTCGTTGCTAAAAGTAGAAATAGGATTTTTCTTTGATTCAGGGCTCCTAAATTGAGCTTACAGTGCTAGCCAAGCGATCTTTTTGTCATAAGGCATCTTGTAAGTGGTTGGACTTGGAAACAATTTTCAAAATGCTTAATGCTTCTTTTTTTTTTAGAAAATTTTGTTGTCATTTTTTGTTCAAAAAGTTATTTGAAGTCAATGTGCTTTTAACCCTGTTTTTCTAGGCTAGATACGCGTAGAATGCACACATCAATTTTTTATTGCAAGGGTTTTTGAAAATTTCACTTGATTTTTACCTCTTTTTGCGTTTTCTGGAAAGAAGCATTCTTTATTTGGACAAAACCTCTCTTTTTTTCGTTCCTTTAAACGAAAATAGGGACTTTCTTTTGTTTAGGGCTCATAAATTGAGCTTACAGTGCTAGCCAGGTGAACTTTTTGTCGTCAAGCATCTTCTAAGTGTCTGAACTTGAAAACATTTTTCAAAACGCCTAATGCTTCTTTTTTTTTAGTCAAATTTGATTCTCATTTTTCGTTCAAAAATATATTCGAAGTATATTGGCTTGTAACCCTGTATTCCTAGAGTGGATACGCGTAGAGTGCACACATCAATTTTTTATTGCAAATGTTTATGAAAATTTTACTTGATTTTAGGATTGTTTTGCGTTTTCTGGAAAGAAGCGTTCTTTATTTGGACAAAACTCTCTCTTTTTTGTTGCTTAAAACAGAAATAGGAATTTTTTTTCTGTTTAGGGCTCATAAATTAAGCTTACAGTGCTAGCCAAGCGAACTTTTTGTCATCAAGCATCTTGTAAGTGGCTGGACTTGAAAACTTTTTTCAAAACGCCTAATGCTTTTTTTTCTTAAAGAAAATTTGGTCCTGCCTTTTTGTTCAAAAATTCATTTTAAGGCAATGGGCTGGTAAACCTGTTTTTCTAGGCCAAATACAAGTAGAATGCACGCGTCAATTTTTTGTTGCGTGTATTTTTGAAAATTTTGCTTCATTTTAGACTTTTTCGTTTTCTCGAAAGAAGCATTCTTTATTTGGAAAAATTTCTTATATTTTGTTGTTAAAAACCTAAATAGGATTTTCTTCGGCTTAGGGCTCCTAATTTGAGCTTACTGTGCTAGCCAAGTGAACTTTTTGTCATCAAGTATCTTTTAAGTGGCTGGACTTGAAAACATTTTTCAAAACGCTTAATGCTTCTTTTTTTTAGAAACTTTCGTTCTCATTTTTTCGTTCGAAAAATTGTTTGAAGTCAATGGGCTTCAAACCCTGGTTTTCTAGGCTGGATACGCGTAGAATGCACCCATCAATTTTTTATTGCATGTGTTTTGAAAATTTCACTTCATTGTTGCCTTTTTTTTGCGTTTTCTGGAAAGAAGCATTCTTTATTTGTACAAAACTCTCTATTTTTCGTTGCTTAAAAGGGAATTGGGAATTTTCTACTGTTTAGGTCTCATAAATTGAGCTTACAGTGCTGGCAATGTGAACTTTTTGTCATCAAGTATCTTTTAAGTGGCTGAACTTGAAAACATTTTTCAAAACGCTTAATGCTTCTTTTTTTTTAGAAAGTTTCGATCTCATTTTTTGTCCAAAAAATTAATTGAAGTCAATGGGCTTCTAACCCTGGTTTTCTAAGCTGGATACGCGTAGAATACTCACATCAATTTTTTATTGCATGTGTTTTGAAAATTTCACTTGATTGTAGCCTTTTTTTGCGTTTTCCGGAAAGAAGCTTTCTTCATTTGGACAAAAACTCTCTATTTTTCGTCGCTTAAAAGGGAAATGGGAATTTTCTTCTGTTTAGGTCTCATAAATTGAGCTTACAGTGCTGGCAATGTGAACTTTTTGTCATCAAGTATCTTTTAAGTGGCTGAACTTGAAAACATTTTTCAAAACGCTTAATGCTTATTTTTTTTTAGAAAGTTCCGTTCTCATTTTTTGTTCAAAAAGTTATTTGAAGTCAATGGGCTACAAACCCTGGTTTTCTAGGCTGGATACGCGTAGAATGCACCAATCAATTTTTCATTGCAAGTGCTTTGAAAATTTTACTTGATCGTAACCTTTTTTTTTGCGTTTTCTGGAAAGAAGCATTCTTTATTGGGACAAAACTCTCTATGTTTCGTTGCTTAAAAAGGAAATGGGAAATTTCTTCTGTTTAAGTCTCATGAATTGAGCTTACAGTGCTAGCCAAACGAACTTTTTGTCATCAAGTATCTTTTAAGTGGCTGAACTTGAAAACATTTTTCAAAACGCTTAATGCTTCTTTTTTTTTAGAAAGTTCCGTTCTCATTTTTTGTTCAAAAAGTTATTTGAAGTCAATGGGCTACAAACCCTGGTTTTCTAGGCTGGATACGCGTAGAATGCACCAATCAATTTTTTATTGCAAGTGCTTCGAAAGTTTCACTTGATCGTAGCCTTTTTTTTGCGTTTTCTGGAAAGAAGCAGTCTTTATTTGGACAAAATTCTCTATTTTTCGTTGCTTAAAAAGGAAATAGGAATTTTCTTCTGTTTAGGGCTCATAAATTGAGTTTACAGTGCTAGCCAAGCGAACTTTTTGTTATCAAGTGTCTTTTAAGTGGCTGAACTTGAAAACATTTTTCAAAACGCTTAATGCTTCTTTTTTTTTTAATGAAAATTTGGTCCTGCCTTTTTGTTCAAAAATTCGTTTTAAGGCAATGGGCTTGTACCCCTGTTTTGATAGGCCAAATACAAGTAGAATGCACGCATTAAATTTTTTTGCGATAGTTCTGAAAGTTTTGGTTTATTTCAGCTTCTTTTTTCGTTTTCTCGAAAGAAGCGTTCTTTAATTGAGCTAAATTTCTTATATTTTGTTGTTAAAAACCGAAATAGGATTTTTTCTTCTGTTTGGAGCTCCTAAATTGAGCTTATGGTTCTAGCAGAGTAAACTTTTTGGTAGTGAACATCTTGTAAGTGCCTGGACTTGAAAAATTTTTTCAAAACGCTTAATGCTTCTTTTTTTTTGAAGAACATTTGGTCCTCCCTTTTTGTTCAAAAAAATCATTTGAAGGCAATGGGGTTGTAACCCTGTTTTGCTAGGCCAAATACAAGTAGAATGCAGGCGTCAATTTTTTAGTTCGGTTATTTTTTGAAAATTTTGCTTGTTTTCAGCTTTTTTTCCCGTTTTCTGGAAAGAAGCATTCTTTATTTGGACAAAAATCTCTATTTTTCGTTGCTAAAAAAGGAAATAGGAAATTTCTTATGTTTAGGGCTCCTAACTTGAGCTTACAGTGCTAGTCAAGTGGACTTTTTGTCATCAAGCACCTTTTTTGTGGGTGGACTTGAAAACATTTTTCAAAACGCTTAATGCTTCTTTTTTTTAGAAAGTTTTGTTCTCATTTTTCGTTCAAAAAATTATTTGAAATCAATGGGCTTGTAACCCTGTTTTTCTAAGCTGGATACGCGTAGAATGCACACATCAAGTTTTTCTTGCGAGTGTTTTAGAAAACTTAACTTGATTTTGCCTCTTTTTTTTGTTTTCTCGGAAAAAGCAATCTTTATTTGGACAAAACTCTCCATTTCTCGTTCCTAAAAACGTAAATAGGAATTTTCTTCTGTTAAGGCCTCCTAAATTGAGCTTACAGTGCTAGCCAAGCAAAATTTTTGTCATCAAGCATCTTGTAAGTTGCTGGATTTGAAAACTTTTTTCAAAACGCTTATTGCTCCTTTCTTGAAAGAAAATTTTGGTCCTCCCTTTTCGTTCAAAAATCATTTGAATTCATTGGGCTCGCAACCCTGTTTTGCTAGGCTGGATACGCGTAGAATGCACGCAGCAAATTTTTCTGGGGAGTGTTTTTGAAATTTTCAATTCATTTTACCCTTTTCTTTCGTTTTCGTGAAAAAAGCATTCTTTTCTCGGACAGAATTTTCTATTTTTCGTTGCTAATAAAGGGAATAGAATTTTTTTCTGTTTAGGCCTCCCAAATTGAGATTATAGTGCCAGTAACGCAAACTTTTTGTCGTGAAGCATCTTGTATGTGGCTGGACTTAAAATGTTACTTAATTTTAGCTTTTGCGTTTTCTCGAAAGAAGCATTCTGTTTTGACAAAAACTCAGTGTCTTCAAATAAACATAGTTTCTACTCAAAAGGTTTTCAAACTTTTTTAGATTGTTTGAAATGAGTTGTTTTTATTCAAGAAGTTTGGATCAATTGTATGATGTATCATGGAGTGATTTAGCTGATGGAGAATTGTTTTCGTTGCCTATTTATTCCGAAAAAGTTGGGGCTTTTAACTTTGGCAGATTTTTAGCCGCAATACTGTTTGGTTCTGGGGCTAAGTGTGCGCTCATCAACAAAAAATTGAAACGCAGTGTTTGGCAAAGTTGTTTTTCGCCAACATACGATCAAAGGCTTGAAAATTTGTTTCAAGATTGTGTTGAACAGAAGTTCCACGACGACAAAGAAGTTTCAGTAATGTGGGCTTTACTTGGCGCTAATAGTTATGGTTCAGAAATGCGACGAAAGCACCCTGAGGAAATTCAATCTCAAGGCTCGCAAACGTATTCAGGAAACTAATGAGAATAAAAGTTTCATAACTGAATGCTTTAGAAAACTCAAAAGTCAAGCTTCTCGAAATTCCCTTGGTAATAAATGCTTGTAGCAGAAAAGCTCTTCTTTTTTTTTACAGATGGTATCATTTGATTGAATACCGTTTTAATTTAATAACTTCTCAAAGAATTGTGTTAGATTTGATCTAAATTGAATTAAGTTTGGTCCTTTTTCGTTTTAATTATCTTAATCTTTCTGTTGAAAACAGATATTTATTCAAATTGCTTTATAAAGAAAAACTACCCTTGTGGTATATTTGTTTAAGTTTAGGCTACACAAAAACACTGGTTTCTTGGTTAAGTGAGGGCAAGAGCAGTTAGTCTTTCTTTTTCGTTTTCAACGCCGATTATTTTTTCAGTGAAAAGAAATGTCTCAAGTACGTAAATCAAGTAGGGCAAACTTTGGTGTAAATAGTCAGCGTCCTCTGATGCCCGGAGTTGATGACGAAATGCAGAAAAAGGCCAGTAAGCTCTTGTGGGTGTTCTACAAGAAAGGTGATCCCAAGCCTTTCACACTGGAGTACAATTGCTCAAGATGGGAAAAAGAGTTTACGTTGCCCATGAGATTAGCAATGCAGCCAAAGGACCGATGCAACGTGTGGTACAACGGGGAATGGATCAGGGCCTCTCTTTGTGCGCTTTGCGTCAAAGAAAAAGTTTCTGTTGTAGAAAAACAAGTTTTTGAGACTGTGGCTGCTGCGGATTCGTCATTAACAGATATCAGTTTTGCACCGTAAGTTTTTTTTTAAAAAGCAATTTTTGTAAAATCAAAACACTTTTGGAGGAAGGTTTTTTTGTGGTTCTTTCTTTTCCAATTCCAACCTTCCTAATTATCTCTCTGTCTAATTTTTAACTGCTGTTTTCTCTTTTCACGTTTTTCTCTATTTTTCTATATCGAAAATCAATTGCAATCAAGCAAAAACTAGTGGTCGTGGTGTTATTTATTCATATCGTTTGGTACCTAATTGGAGTCTCTGAAAATAAATCTTCAATTTTTCTAGGGACATGAACAACAGCCGAACTCAGAGTTCATTGAAGAAATCCAAACGCTTTGAGGAAGAGACTGCATGCCCTAAAAGGAGATCCCCTTACAATGATGAAAACCAGCCACCGGTAAGAGTTTAGGATTTGATCGGAACACACTGGCTGGCCCTCAAAATGCTGCTCCAGTGGTCTCAGTACAAAGTAAACCTACACAAGAGAAGCCAGAGGAAACGGTTATTTTTTACAATTTAATAATGACTAAGTTGCCAGTCCTTAACTCCTGCATTACATACTAAAGTTTTAGCTAAAGTAGTCGCTCACTTCTAAAATTTGCTAAGGTATATTTGAACTTTCATCGTTGTTTTTACTGCTTGTTTTTAACGCATATATTGTGCTTAGATTCCAGTGACTGTTGTCGAGAAGATGATGGACAAGTTCACTGATGTGTTTGTCCGGAAGGTGAGCGAGCTTGTAAGTGTCCAAGAAGAACACAACAGAAAAATGGCGAAAGAGAATCAGCTCTTGAGATCGAAATTGACTTCTTTAATGAAAGTTAGACCAGAGCCAATAGTTGATGAAGAACCCTCTGCCAACAATCCAGATAACCAAGAGCCAATATGGGTGAACGATGTTGATTTGATGTCACTGAATGCTACGTTTGGTCCCTCAACTTTTGGTCGAACACTTGCTGCTGTGATCTTTGGCACAGGAGAAGAATGCTCTTTGATAAACCAAAGAATTGGTGCAAAACTTCTGAAGCCGAATTCTCGACCTAGCGTTGATCAGGAGCTTGAGCTGAAAATGAAGAGCTGCATCGAGAGGAAGTTCCCCTCAAACAAACGATTTGCCATAGAAAAAGCCTTTCAGGGCGCCAATCAGTACGGTGCGGAAATGAGACAAAAATTTCCCTGGAAAAAAGAAGCAAGAAATACCGTTGGTATAGAGTCTTAGTTTTGACATACCACGTTCCTTCAAAAAAAAACTTGAGTGCTCGTTCTCCTCGACTTGTTGCTATTTTTTAAAGTTGCTTCTCCTAAATTGATGTGCCAGAATATTAGCATATTTTGAATCTACAGATTTGATTTCAAAAAATTTCTTTGCTTCTCTACTTCATTTGAAAAACTTCAACTTTAAGTTCACAACTGAATTTTTTGTGGCATTTATACCGCTTGCTTTAGTCGTTAATAAATGAGGGTATTGTTTTTGTCTCTGTGTTATCTGTTGCCTTATTGTAAACTCTGTTCAATGTGTTATGTAACAAAAGCCAGTTTATTTTGTTTGGTGCCACTTGATTTGACAAATGTTTATTTGTGTTGACTATGTAGTTTCTCCTCTCCAGACGTTCCATTTTTGTTCTGTAAAAATACACCATTGTTGATGTATTTGAGCTAGTTCTCAAACATAATTCAGAAATAAAAGTTAAACATGTTATGGAATTTAAACCATTGCTTCAAATGCAATTTTTTAATCAAGTAAAAAATAATCAAGCTGGCAAAGAGGAGTTGGAGTTATAATGTATTAGCTTTGCAGAGGTTTACAAAGATAATCGCTGTAACAAAAGGAAAAGACAATGGTTTTATATCAATCTTTCTTATCTACTGAAGGACACTTTTTATTACAGAGTAATGTCTGCTAGAGAAAACATGTTAGAGTCCTCTGATTCTGAATACCCTATCAGTGATGATGCGCAGTCTTTTGAGTTTTCTGATGAAGAAGTGCCACCTCCGAAAAAAATGCGGCGTTCGAGAAAACTGAGTGAATCAAGTGAAGAGCGGGACGATAATGAAGAAGAAATAGTTGAGCGCTACCCCGCCGACAGCATCGACGATAGGGACTTCAGTTCCTCTGCTCCCCTTTTGAAATTGGAAAGCGAATTCGATCGCATCATAGAGTGCCATAAAGAAAATCTGAAAAACTCAAGAAGGCAAGAGAAGGCATCTAATGCAGAATTCCTTAATTCTGTAATTCTTATGACTCGGCGCGAAGAAGTTCTTGTCGACAACCGTGAAGATCTCGCTGTAATGTTTAAAGGGGAAAATCTTCTAGAGCTTCAGGCAGGCCACGAACCATCAAAATTTGGGCGAGAGTTAGCCAGAAAAATTTTTGGTGAGAAAAACAACTGCAAGCTGCAGGAAAAGATGCTGGGTCCTGGGAGAAGAATGTCTGACCAAAGAGGGAGAGTTGATGAGCACGTTGAAAAGATCTTTAATGGTATATGTTTCTTCTTAATTTGGAAAAAATCAAGTGAAAATAGTCAAGAATCTAAGCTGAGAAATCAAGAAAGTTTCAAGCTCAAGTTTTTCAGGTTAATGAAACTGGAAGAAATCCTTTTTAAAGTTTTTTGCTTTAGATGTTGTTCGCCGTAAGTACCCGCGAAATGCTGAGCTGGCACTTAAAGAAGCCAGGAATGCCGCAAACCAGATGGGACTGGATTTGAAGAAAAAAAAATCCGAACTATGCTCAGCGCCAATCAACCAGTGCCTGAATAAACGTATAGTATGCAAAGATATATTCGGTTATCTATTATCAAGGAACTTCAACTTGATTGAGTACATGAGTCCTTGTTTCATTTTATATTGCTGATTTTTTGTTCGGAAAAATAACTCATGATTTATATAGAGGTATAAGTGGAGAAATTTTTGTCAACCGTGTACCCTAATCCGATGCTTTTCATGATTTGCTGTTCTTCAATTCAGTTTATGACAAAATTGGTTTTCTCAGATAAAGAGTTAATGATTTCGGAAGCTCTTTGACAACAAATTTAGACGCTTTTTAGATGTCTTAATTTGCTTAAAATCGCTTAATTAGCCTAACTTTTCTTTTACCGGTAGTTTATTTGCCATCTTTCTTTCAGTTGAAATGAGGAACAAACACAAAAGTCTTGTTCTTGCTCAATGCGATGCGCAAATAACCAACGAGATGATTGCTCAAAATGGCCGCGAAGTTATTGCGATGGTTGAGAAATTTTCACCTGGGCATTACCTTAAACTTGTAGAAGAACAAGCTCTGTATGCCAAATACGACTCATTGCTTCGAGTCTGCTACAATGAGGCCACCAATTCGTCATTTGAGTTCAAATTGGATAATTTCGGAGGCTATGGACTGTTTTTCAACGGCACTGACACTTTAAAAGTTTCAAAAAGAAAAGTTCTGGAAAATTTGTGGGCAATTTTAGAACAAGTGGACTCAACAGACGAAAATAAAATCCTGCCCATATCCGTATTCAAGCCTACAAAAGTCTGCAACAAAATGCGCTTAATGTGCGGTTCTGTTCGTTTTGTTAATCACTCGTGTGATCCCAACTGTCAATTTGTAGTCTGTGAAATAGGTGCACAGAAATGTGTTAAAGTAGAAATACTCAAAGACATCCATCCTGGAGATGAACTTCTTGTGTATTACGGCGACGACTATTTTGGCGAAAACAATATCTATTGCAAATGCAGAAACGATCATTTGCATGTTCAGCAAGCAGCAGAAGCAACTCAGGCAACTGAAAATGACGATAAACTGGAGCTACGTGTCTTTGATCCAGTTGAGTCTAACCGACTCTCTGTATATAGACAAAATCGTCGAAGACTAGTTGTTTCTAGGAAACGCCCACGAGTAGAAGAAGCACGCTCATATCAGACAAGTAGCTCTGACAACTCGAGCGATTGGTCGTCTGATAAAGAATCGGAGAACGAACAAAATGAGTCGATGGAGGTTGTTCAATCGCAAGTTTTAAATGAAATTGAAAGTGTTACTGAGTCCAACAATTTTAATATATCGACACCTCAGGACTCTGTTGCCCCGGATTTAGAAATTGAAAACGTCAGTGAAATTGATCCGAATGTTTTTTCAAGGCCTGCAATTGGGTTAAGCTCTTCTGAATCAGAAGATGATTGCAGTCAAGCAAATTGTAACCCAGAATCTAACTTAGTGAGTTGTGTATCAGCAATTATTTCCAGGCATGGAACGTCCGACTCGGAAGCAAAGGACTGGATCAGTTTGTTGCGACTAGTTGGCACAGAGTCAACCATACCAAGCTTCAAAAGCATGAAAAGGAAATACCAGCCTACAGCGCAAGAAAAAATGGAACGTTTGAAAGCTTGTGGCTCTGGTTTTCGTTGGTCTCTTGATTTCATGACGGAGCTGCAATCCGTAATTGAGAAAAACATTACAGAAATCTTTTGCTATGACAACGAACGAAAAAAAGAATCAGATTTAAATCTTCCTGCTTTCTTCGACTTGAACGCGAAAACACTAGAAATTTTCATTATTCTTAATTCAGATGGCGTTAAGATAATGAAAGCATCGTCAAAATCTATCTAGCCGGTTTGGTTGGCAATTGCAAATTTACCTCCAATTTTGCGGTCCTCCTTCGAAAATATTGTTTTGGCTGCGCTTTGGTTGGGTAACAATAAACCAGCTTGGGACGATATCTTCGAGGTAATGTTTTAAACTAAAATAAACAAAACTGTAAATTAAAGTTCAAACTGATCTGATTCATTTATTGATTTTTTCCAGGATTTGCGGAAGGAGTTTGCCAGTAAATCTCTGCAAATAAGGTTTAGAGAGTCTTCCTTCAGCCTGAAATTCAGCATATTTCTTCTGGTGTCCGATTTACCGGCAACAGCATCAATATTAAACATGCACCATCATCTTGCACGTTATGGCTGCACACTGTGCCTTGTGCAAACTCAACAAGGCGAAACGGCTCGTTACTATCCTATTGACAATTTTAGAATGCGAACTCCTGAATTACACGAAAAGCATCTAAAAGAAATTGAGCAAAACCATCTGAGAGTTTATCGTGGTGTCAAAGGCAGATCAAAGATTTTTGCTCTAATTCCTAACTTACCTCTAGCGGCTCCGATTGACGTCATGCATCAAGTATATCTTGGGGTTGCCAAAGTTTTATTGCAAGTGATTGCTAAAAAGACACGGAGAAGCGATCTTCAGTTGATTGAAAGTGCCGTCAAAACTATCGCGGTATTTTTTTTTGCTTATCTTTTGATAATTTTTATTTCATTCTTATTTGATGTTAAAAAATTGTGATTGTTTTCAGCTCACCTGCGAATTCAAAAGATCTATCAGACCACTGCGTGAACTGGATTTCTTCAAAGCGAACGAATTGAAGCTATGGTTTTTTTACATCGGCCCGATTCTTTTCCATTCGACTGTCAATGAAGATCTATACGATCGCTTTATTCTTTTGAGTTACGCCATTCGTCTTCTCATGATTTCTTCTTTGCATGCCAATGAAGCTGAAAAATTGATTCGAAGCTTCCTCTTACAACTGAAAAACCGATATTCCGAAGAAATCTTTTCACCAAATGTGCATGCACTCTCACACTTAGCGTGGCAAGTAAGATCTTTTGGACCTTTATGGACAGCATCCGCAATGATGTTTGAATCGGCCAACTACCTCTTGCAGTCAAAATTCACAGGAACGGTCAATCATTTGCAGCTTTTAGTCGAGCGTTATACTCGAAACAAAGATTCGTACCGAAGAGAAATAGGGGACAACAAACTTGCAGAATTCGCCAGCAAACTTCGAGGAAAAAAGAGATTCTTCAAACAATGTTTGAGTTCTGGAATACCAGATGATATCAGAGTTGAAGGAAACGTATTCTACAGCAACGCAAAGCTTAGCTTCTTTGAACTCGATTCACTCTGCCATCAGTCGTCACGAAACAGTTATATTTCTTATAGAAGCAATGGAAGGCTTCGTTATGGCCAGATAAGGGTTTTTTTTCCTCAAATAACGTTGAGAAATTATCCGTTTTTGTATTGAAAATTATTGAAGTGAAAAAATGCAATCAAGCAACAGCAGCGCCCGCTTATTCTTTTCTCATTTTCAGAAGAACTTCAAAAATAGAAACAGTGTTTCAGGATGCAATCAAAGACAAATTTTTACGTATTGATTTCAATAACACATCGTACTTGTCACCCCTTCTGAATTGTTTTGAACATGACTAGGATCTAGAAAACTACCCAAAGACATTCAAAACATAATAATATTTAATTTTTGTTGTGTATGTACCTTGATTATCTTAGTGCAATTTTCTTTGTTGATCAAATGATTATTTTGTTGAAAATTTGATTTTCTTTGCTTTTCGTTTTCTTTCTTAGTTTAGCCTCTTATTTCATGTTGAGCTGAGGTTCTGTATGTTTGCAATTTTTCTTTTGCTTCAATCTTAGAGAAATCTTGTTTCATTTCTCGGCAACCGTATCTAAGACAAATATTAACTGGTGACACATTGCAGTAAACTGTTCAAAAACGCGGGAAATTTGAAGTTAAGCGTAAATTTTATGAAAAAACTATGAAAGGGTATATACTTTATTGATTTCTTGGATACCATAGAAAAGCCATCTATAATTTTTTTTTTAAAAAAAAACAGAAAAACAAGTAAAAAACTACAGTGGTGATATTAATATGACATTAAGCTTTCGAAAAATTTAAGTTCCTTTAAATTCTTCTTGGCATACATATGCATGTAAGAAACACAGAGCAAGCATGCTGAAATGACGTACTATACGTGGATATTTAGAGAACCATGGAGCCTCAGAAAAGGCAGTTATAAGTTAAAAAACACAGAAAAACAAGTAAAAACTACAGTGGTAATATTAAAGACATTAAGCCTTCGAAAAAGCAAATTCAGTTCTTTTTTATTCTTCTTGGCAACCATATGCATGTAGGAAACACAGAGAAACAATGCAAAAGCCACGTGTTATATGTGGACTTTTTGAGAACCAATGGGTCTTAGAAAAAGCATTCATAATTTAAAAAATACAGATAAACAAGTAAAAATTACAGTGGTGATATTAATATGACATTAAGCTTTCGAAAAAGCAGATTCAGCTCCTTTATATTCTTCTTGGCATCCATATGCATGTAGCAAACACAGAGCAGTCATGCAAAAATCGCGTACTATACGTGGATATTTAGAAAACCATAGAGCCATACAGGAACCGTTATGGAATTATTTGTGGGTCATGCAAGAACTATGTATGAATCTTGTAAGAACCATTTGTGGATCAAGTAAGAGTCATGTAACTAATCACAAAAGTTTTTTTGTATTAACCTGATATGGACCATGTTTGGCTCATGTAAAGAACATGTCGAAACCATATATGAGCCATCAAAGAAATTTGTAAGAACCATATATGGATCATGTAACCACCATAAATCTAATCACAAAGGTTTTGTTGTCATGACCTTGAGTGGACAAGGCAATAACCATGTAAGAAACATGCCGGAACCATATAGGAAACATTTAAGAACCATATATGGACCATATAAGAACCATATATGGACCATATAAGAACCATATATGGACCATATAAGAACCATATATGGACCATATAAGAACCATATATGGACCATGTAAGAACCATATATGGTACCAATATGCCATAAGTCGTGTAAAGCCTTAAAAGCTGGAACTGCTGCATAAGCTTTGTATGGGCGTTGAAAGAACGCACAAATGACCATATTGGATTCTTGGATGCCATATAAGAATCATATATGGAGATCTTGGCAACCATAGCAAGATCATATAAGAAAATTTTGTATGGCCTGTATGGGACCATATATGGTTCTTGGATATGGTTGCCAAGAAAGGTCAACCCGGGAATTTTCACAAAACTGGGCTCATGTCCACTGCCTTAATAACAGTATAATTCAGTTAATCAAAGGTGTTAGTATTTATTTTGCGCAGTTTCTAAAGCGTTTTCAGATATCTGAGCTTATAGTACAGTTTTTTTAACCAAAAAATTGGTTTTTTCAGCTGCTGCGACACTTTCACTAAGTTCATTTTTTTTCTTCGATTCATAAAGAGTTTTCCAGATTTTTCAAAAATTTTAACTGTTCAAAAGTGTCTGAGAAGAACTTGTATAAGGCTTATTTTTTTTGAATTGTTAATTATTGGAAATTGTAAAATGTCTAAAGGTTTCAAATTCAAAATCTACCTTTAAAGTCTTTGATAAACTCAAATTTTTTTTTGTTTCAAATAAAATTTTGAAGAAAAATACATCAATGTTTCTGAAATAAAACAAAGTTTGTCTAAAAAATTTCACACGCACTGCAGTTCGAATTCGAATCTTTTACGACGAATTTTGTCCATTCAAAATTGGAGTTAGAATTTTGTTTGTGAAAAACAACCTGTAATTTCCTTAGCTTTAATTCAAATTCAATACTGCTAAAACCGAACATATCCTAAAAGATCTTTCATGGCAAATTTCGTTCTCTTATATGCAATGCTGTGTCTTATTTGATCTCATAAGATATGTTGTCTCGCAAGATCTCTTAGGATATTATTTTTTGTAAGAATCTTACAAGGTCTGATGAAATTCGTATTGTTGAATGACTAGAGAACGATTAAAAAAACTATAATAATGAATGAATGAACTTGAGTTGCAAAAATTCAGTTGTAAAAGTAGTGCTATAGTGCTCTCAAAAATATTTGTGCTTAGCATTGTATTTTTTTTAATTAGATGAAAAATGAATTGCTGGTAAATTTTGGTAATTAGAAATATCCACTCAAATCAAGAACAAATCAAATAGTCGCTTGGGACACTTTTTTACACTTTTTGAGCCTGCAAACCACATTTTCAGGTATTCAACAGCCAACACATATGTTGCACTTATAAGTTCACGACCAGCTCATTTTTTCTTTTGAAGTTGATTTTAAGGTTTTCAATTTTGTGATTTTTAGCTGAAGATGTGAGCGAAGATGAAGACGATGATGAATTCTATTCATTTTTGAGTGAACAACCAATTATGGTCAATGTAAACACCCCATCTGGTATTGTTCAGGTAGAGCTTGAACATTACGCCAAAATATCAACTCTGAAAGAGAAACTACATTTGAAAATTGGCGTCCACCCTTTTCAGCAAATGCTTCAGTTTGAAAACCAAGACCTTCTAGACGAAAAAACACTTACCTTTCACAAAATTAAGCACGAATCTATTGTTCAGTTAGTCATTGTCGACAAAACGCCTAATTACTTAAACCGAAGTTTGGAAGCTGATCTTCAAGTTTTTTACGACGCCAGCTCAATTGTGCCAGAAAATTCTAATTTTCACCAGAATCTGGATCATGAACTGAAAAAAAATAGCTCAGATTGTATCGCTGAGCAGCCATATAAACTGAGAACAACTGGAACGCACGTTATGATAAGTTATTGCTGGGCACAACAGAAAATCGCCCTAAAACTGTACAAAAGTTTGGGCAAAGCCGGTTTCAAAGTCTGGCTTGACAAGGAGGAAATGCAAGGATTTCTATGTGAAAGAATGGCGGAGGGGGTGCAGAATGCTTTTGCCGTAATTTTACTTATGTCAGAAGATTACGAGAAAAGCCACGCATGTCGAGCTGAAGCAAATTTTAGTTTCGCAAAGAAAAAAATAGTTATTCCTCTAATCGCACAAGCAAATTTCACACCCAGCTGTGGATGGTTAGAAGTCATAATAGCTGGCATTCTTTATTACCAAGTACATTCTGACTCAAGTTACAGCGAATCGTTTCCAAAAATTCTGGGTTATTTGAAAATGCTGAACCCAAACTGCGATGCCGAACCCGCAGAAAATTCGGATGTTGAAATTTGCCGTTCTGGACGGTCTGGTAGCTTTTTAGAACTCAGCGGATATTTTTCCAGCAGGCCCAAATCGGATATGACCGATTCGAAGTCGTCGTGTGTCATTAGTTAAAATATAACTGCAATCATCGTAATTTTAGATTTACTTAAACTTGCGCTAGATTAACTTCAATTCACGTTTAATTCAGAAAGTTTACTTTACGTCACTTTGACTTGTATAACCTTTCTTAGTTAAATAACCTATGTCGCAAGTTTGAACAATTTTTGTGCACCAATATGCAATATTGCCTTGACTTATTGGTGTAAAGATTTGCTGAAATGTTTGATGACGCGTTTCTATTAGATTGAGCTTGATGAGAAGTATAACATGACTTACGTTAATTGCGACTTCTATCAGTATTAAAGCACATGAATGTGTACTAGTTTGAGTCCCTTCTTTTCGACTAGAAGGAGATATTGGTCAGATAGATTTTTAGATGAAATTATGTTTTACTTCATATAAACCCGCGCGCCGAGGATTTTAACAAATACGGGGGGGGGGGGGGGGGGGGTTGGGACTTTTATTCGTTTTCCCAACTCAGTTCTTTCATTATTGTTAAAAATTATTAATAAACGTGGAATTTGATCCATTTTACAACATTAGTTCTCTGCTTTTTAAAGGTGGAAAGAATAGACTTTAAGAGTGGAAGTTTTGACTAGAAGGGACCCGGGCCCGAGTGTCTTAGACTTTCAGTACTGAATCAGTATGTTCCAATAGTAAGTCGACGATACAGTACTGAATCGGAGTGACCTCAGCGTATTTTATTAGCCACGTATCTGCAGTATAAATCCAGAAAATGTTTTTTTTCTGAAAATAGGATGTACATGATGTTTTGAGTTTTTCATAATGTTCATAGCGTATTCAGAAAAAAAATGAAATTTTCGAATAGAATTTACTCGAGTGACGAAAAGGGGAAATAAAAGAATTTCCACCTTCCGGCCTAGACACGATTTCACCGATATGATCCTTTGTCTTACTACGCTCTGCGCTATTTTTCCATCTTTTTGTTTTTTTTAGAAAAATGAAAACGATTTTGATTTTCTTTATCAGAGGACTGATAAGTATGTTATTTCTATAGAAAAACAGCACTCTGGAAGATTTAGCTGAAGAGCAGTACAGCTCAACAAGCGGCCGAAGGAAGTAAGAGATGATTAACAACTTAATGCGCAATCTTTGGTGAAAACCCCAGCTTGATAGAACCATGCAAAAAAATTGCAAATTTAATTTATATTGACCGTGGTCTTAGCTAATATCTGAGCAATAAAATGTTTTGCGTCTTTTCAACTAAAAACTCGAGTTTCCACCTTATAACTTTTTTCATGCAAACAGATGTACAACTTTGAGCTCTTGAAGCAAAAACAATAACCATATTTAAATTGCTATATCACTACTATCTCACAAAGAATTTTTTACTCTTTTGAAACACACTGAGTTGGTGCAATTAATAAAGTTATGAAGTATTTTCAAATTTCCTTAAAAAAACAAAATTCACTGGAAAACTTGTTAGAAATCGGCATTGATTAATGAGGAAATGAATGATCGTAACTCTGCTGACAAAATTTTTTGTGAAAATTTTTTGCCCAAATAGAAAATATGGTCTCTTTTTGAAACACTTTTTTTGCTTTATTGTCCACTGGAAAAAAATGAACGCAAAGGATTTTTACATAGCTATTTGTTGCAAGATGTCCAACAGTTTAATTATTTTTCAATTATTAAACTCCTCTATTTCTGAGGTAAAAATATTCAACAAAACCCTTGATTGGAGGATCTTGTCTCTGACAAAAATTACCGAACCAAAATTACTGGAGAGTTTAATAACAAAAACGCAAGAAAAATTTTTAAAAAGCCACAGAAATCGTAAGAAAAATTTGCCAACTTTGCAATACAAGAATGAAGGAGGCCTGGTAATGTGTGTCCGATTATAGTGTCCCGACGCCGCTTATCAACACTTTGGCCTAACTGTCTACCAAATGAGGAGGCTATGAAAAACATTGAAAAGTTCAAATTTTGTTCTAAACAATTTGTGTTCGAAAAAAATGGCTTCCAACTCAAATCACTACGTAAAATAAATAATGCCATTTTAGATGGCCGATAAGATCAGCAATTATTAAGACTCCAAGACAAGACAATCATAAGAATGAATTAAAAACAATAAACCTTATTTACATCTAAAACTGAATTGATCGTAACTCTGCTGACAAAATATTTTGTGAAAAATTTTGACAAGAAAGAATATATGGTCTCTTTTTGAAACTTTATTGAAGCTTTATTGTCCACTGGAAAAAAATGAACGCAATGGTTTTTTAACATAGCTTTTTGTCGGAGGATGTCCAACACTTTAATTTTTTTTATTTACGAATGTTACGAGCCAAATATCCTAATATTTGTTTCAAAGGTCTCTGGAGACTATTTAACATCAAAGTTTTAAACTCGTGTAGTTTTGCGGTAAAAAATATTTATCAAAAGTCTTGATTGGAGTAACTTTTCTATGACAAAATATTTCTCAAAATAATTTAAAAAAACAAATATTTTATTATACAGTTAGTCCATTATACCGAATCAAAATTACCGGAGAAGTTTTATACAAAAACGCAAGAAAAACTCTTTTAAAAAAATGTTCCAGAAACCGTGAGAAAAAATTGCCAGGTTTCCAATGCAAGAATCAAGGCCTGATAATGTGTGTCCAAACATAATGTCCCGACGCTGCTCATCCACAGTTTTAACCTAAGTGTCTACCAAATGAGAAAGATATGGAAAACTTTGAAAATTTTAAATTTTGTTCTAATCAATGTGTGTACGAAGACAAAAAAATAGCTTCCAACTCAAATCACTAGAAAAAATAAATAATGCTAAATTAGATGGCCGATGAGACCCGCAATCATTAAGACTCCGAGACAAGAAAATCATTAGAATGTATTAAAAACAATAATCCTTAATTACATCCAAAACTCAATGTCCACTTTTTTTAGAACCATCCGTTTTAGACTCAATTCCAACCCTTTGATATGATCCCTTGTCCTTGTACACCCTGCGCTATTACTTTCTTGTTTCTCGTTTGTTTTTTACAGAAATTGAATTTGAATTTGAATTTCCTTACCAGAGGACGAATAGGTATGTTTTTTTAAAACAAGCACTCCGGAAGGTTGAGCTGAAGAGCAGTGACGCTCAACAAGTGGCCAAAGCAAGTAAGAGAGACAAATAGAAACTTAATGCGTTTAGTTCAGACACTCTTTAAAAAACATGGAAAATAGTAATGGTTATCAAAAATATCTGTATTGAAAACATGATTATTAACACCTTTCTGACATTTCATGAATGCTATTACATTAGCGAATGCTGAAGAAACTTAGCATTTTAAGTAAAGTAGGTTACATAAGAGTTGAATTTTTTCTTTTCACACCTTTTTATAGTTGTTTGTTGCAAAATCGTATTTGATTTCGAAATCTTGCAAGAAGCTTGCAACAATCTTGCAAATTTTCACATTCGAAAAGCATTTTGGAACAAAAGTATTTTTGAACCAGTTCAGCTGATCAAAGGCCCTGCAAAAGTTATTTATTTTTCAGATAACTTTCTCTACCGATTATAAAAAATAATTGAAATTAAAAACTTGCAAGATTCTTACAAGATTTTGAATCCGGGCTCAAAACTATTCCATGGATATTGATTTTGTGACTTATTTCATTAGCGATAATTAACTTCAAAGCTTTTTCTACAACAATGGTAAATTGATTTATTTTTGCCTTGTTTGATATCAAGAAACTTCGCAAGTTTTGAATCAGCCTGCAAGTTTCTTGTAAGTTTTAAGTTCACTCATCACTATGGTTTCGTGTCTTTCAAGAGATAATTTTAAACAAATTGGAAGATCTTGCAAGATGACCATTCATTTGACTGGGGAATGCAAGACATTTCGAACTAGGTAGCAAAATACTGTCAGGAATCTTGCACGAATAATGCAATAGATTTTTGTCAGAATTTCGGCGCAATCTTGCATGGCAACGTTATCTTGACACAATCCGGTAAAATATAGCTTTGTAAATTCATTTTTAATAGACCGGGGTCTTAGCATAGACCTGAGTATTACGTGTCTAGCTTCTCTTCAACTAATAGCTCGAGTTATTTGCCGAATATCGTTTTTCATGCGAACAAATGTAAAACTTTGAGCTCATATATAAAACAAAAACCATAACCAAGTTTGAATCGGTACTTTATTAGTCATTTGCGAAAACTTTTTTCAATTTTTTGATACACAGTGAGTTGAATCAATTAATACAGACATGACCTAAAAAATTATTCTAAAAAGTCCAATTCATTGAAAAATTGTTACAAATCAGCACTGAATAATGGTAAATAGAATGATCATAAAACCGCTGATTAGAAGTTTTGCGGACATTTTTCGTCTCTTTTTGGATCATTTTTTAATTAATTGTCTACCTTGAAAAAAACTGTGAACGCAATGGTTTTCTTAGCATAGCATTTTTCAAATTATGTCCAACACTTTAATTTTTTTTCATTTACGATTGTTGAGAGCAAATATCCTAATATTATTTTTCAATTCGAAGGTCAATGGAGTCACTTTGATGTTCCAGTATTAAACTCGTTGGTTAATCCGGTGACAAAAAATTCATTAAAATATGATTTGAATCCAATATATCGATTTAAAAATTACGAGAACTTTTAAAGAAAAATGCTAGAAAAACTCAAAACAATGCTCTAAGAACCGTGAGAAGTCTTTGCTACGTTTGCGAGAGAAAAAACAAGGAAGCTTGGTAGTGTGCATTCGAACATAATGTCCCGACCCCGAACATCCACGGTTTGACCTTATTTTATACTAAATGAAGAAGAGAAAAAAAAACCTTTTAAAAGTTCAAATATTGTTCAAAAATAATTGCTGCGTGAACAAAAAACGGCTTCCAACCCGAAGCACTAAGTAAACTGTTATATTAGATGCCGATGAGACCTACCATTATTAAGATTACAGGACAATGAAAACATAATTGAATAACAGCAAAAAACTTAACTACTTGCAACACTCAATGTCTACTTTTCTGAAAAGAAGGTACTAATCAAACCAAATCAAAAAAGCACCCAGTAAAACTAATTTTGTACTTCACTATAAAAAAGGGACCAGTCCTTAATTCGACTCGGTATCCAGTCGACAAAATAAGCGGCAGAATTTGAAAATTTGAAAAAGAACTGGTTTTTCTTTGAAAGCAACTAATTTCAAATAATGAGAAAAATTAGATAACTGAGAGCATAAAAAATTTATTAAATAGAATATGTCTTACGTCGACAAATGCAAACAACGACTACATACGAAAAACAGAAAATTAATCAGTTTCTGCGAGAAAATGATGTCGAAGACGTTGAAACCAAAATCACTTCCATAAAAAACTCAATTAAAAAAATTAAACTTTCTGTGAACCTTCATAATGTGATATGTGACCTTTGAATAGTGATGATATGTTACATACAGACAGAAAATAACAAAAAGTGCAATTCTAAAAAAAACAATTAACTATTTCGAAAAAAATATATAATGTCAGGAAACGTTTGCTGGAAACTGGAAAAGGATGGTTTATTTATTTTTCTGAAGTAGCCCATTGACATCTGTAGTTATCCGAATGTGTCATAAGTCTACAAAAAGAACAACAAACTCAGAAAAAAAAACAAAAATTATGTTAAATTATTGCAATAAAACAATGTCGAAGTCGTTAAAACAATAGGCAAAGCACTAAAAACTTTAGTTAAATTCAATTGTGGCTAGTTTTTAACTTGAACATGAAATATGTTAATTGCGACCAAAATTAACAAGCAAACTGCAAGATAAAAAATACTTCTACGTTTTTTAAAAACAAATGATTTCAAAGTTATGAAGAAATTCAGGTATCAACTGAAGCAAAAAAAATAGGTTCATCTGTCAAAAGACGCCGCTAAGACCTGCAAATATCCAATTTTTATCATAAGACTAACATAATGAACAACAAATACAAGGACACAAATCAGTTAAAATCTGCTTGTAAAAGGAGCTGAGGCCGATAAAAACAATAATCTTTCACTGTAATAACTTATACATTCCAATGGGCCTTCTTTTTAATCGCAAGTAACGTGATATCTAGCTTGTTAAAATGGTGACAAGACAAAAATAAAAAACATCAAAGATGTGAAATTGTCTAAATCTTGAAAGGTTTTTGTGAGAACTCGTAGTTTCAAAGCCAGAAAAAAATTACAGATAACGTGCAACCGTAAAAAAGTTTTAATTTTTCTCCTTTTGAAAAGCACGGAGACCTCTTTTTGCTGATATTAAACTACATATTGAACAAAAAAGGGAAACGTTTGCAGAACAGAATAATCCATTGTTTGTTTTGGAAAAAAAATTTTAAAGTAAACGATGATAGACTTTAGATTGGTCTCCTTGATTTTATTGAGGATGCTGATTGAACCTATTGGATTGTTCTATTTTGATTTATTCTGCTCTTTGATTAGGACAAACATACAAAATGCAAAAAAATGTTTTCAAATAGACAGCAATTGATTTCAGTCACTATTTTTTGTATTGCATTTTAGATTAAAATTATTAAACGAGTCCGCCCTCAAACGGAACACAAGTTAAAACTAGCCAACTTTCGTGGTTTTTCAATATAGCAAGTAGAGACAAAAATGGACAAAAGAATCGTATTTCATGCAACTTTTGATGAAAAAAGCTGAAAGTTAAAAAAAGGACGAAGTAGCAAAAAAAACAATTGGATTAATTTGTTCACACACACTCCTCTATCTTTAAAGACAAAACCAACAAAACTTTCGTTGACAATTTTAACATGTTTTTCAGCAAGCTACAGCCTCCAGTCAGGAACAGATTTGATGGAATGCAATTCTTGGCGGATGTAGACAGACCAGCTCTAGAATTACGAGAGAATAACACCGACAGTGAAAGGTTACATGAAATAGAATCTACAACAAATTACGATGCAAAATATGTCCGTGAGAAAATGATGGATGAAGCGATTCAAATACTCGTAAAGTTTTGAACGAGTAAAGACCACCAACTGCACCGTTTGAAGAAAATTGTGGGTTTTGCTTGATGTAAGAGTGCACATACTCGGAAAAACAAAACAAGCTCCTTAATATAACTCAATTTGAGAAGTCACAATCTATTTATAAAAACGGAGAAAAAGACCCACAGCAGTTGTTATCAAAGAAAAATAGGTAAAAGGAATTTTCAGAGGCTGAGGACAACTGGAAGACATTGATATCAGTAGCGTTCAGGAAAATTTAAATAACTGCTGTTTCCTTTTTTCTGGATTTTAGCAGTTGTAAATATTATTACTAACTCAAAAAGAGAGCCGCTGTAGAATCTAGCGTTCTATAGTATGAGCAGATGGTATCCCGGTTGTATCACGAGAGGAGGCGATTGAAACTCCTCTCACAGAACTCTACTCCACTGACGAGGTTCCGAAGATTCAGATGTCTGCAGTGAATTTTCAGTTGCGATTAACCGATCACTTTAAGTGTAAAAACATGTGTAACACGCAATTGGACAGCATAGCCATGGGCCTTCGTTTGTCGCGACTTTGGACAATCCATGCATGAAATATTTTGAAAATTTTTTGCTCAAACCCGATGAAGGAGGGAAGAGCAAAAATTCTAACTTGCAAAAGTTTAATCGAATTTTGTCAACTTCCGAGTGAAAGATTCTGTTTGTGAATTGGTTAAAATTGGTTTCATGCAAAATGCCAAAGAATTACCGGCACAAAAAATAAAAATATGAAGGACGGTTATTGGATCTTATCTTACTCTGCAGATAAAGGTCCAACAGAGGACACACAGGAATTGACTTGTATGTGGATGACATGCTTGCACTATAAAATGAACCCCTCACAAATCAGTTACCTTGAGTAAGCAAATTCTGTTCACAAAAAGCTGATATTCATTCCAGAGTGACCCCACTTTAATGGAAAAGTCTACTGATTACGGCTTAGTTTTAAATATCTTTTTGTGTGCACCGTTACAATAGAGGAACGAAAATTTGGTTTAGGGGACTATACATAGGATTTCCATGAATCCAGTGATTAAAAATAAATGTGGAGTCTTTGTGTAGCTCTTAAAAACTCAATAAATCTGACAGAGAATCGGAACTCAAATGAGTGCTCATCCAGTAATGTTAACGAGACATTGGATTAAAAAATCTCGAAAGAAATAGTTACCTCAAAACTTCCCAAGAAAGAACAGCATCTCAACAAAACCAAAAATCATTATGCAACAGTAGCGTGTGCCCTTGCATTTGATTCATTATGAAGATAAAGTTGTATGATAATGAAAAAGTTTTCATAAAAACAAAAAGAAGAACTTGTTTGCCCGCCCTCACCCTATGATAGAAATTTGAAATGGCATAAGGTATTTAAAATATGTGCAACGGATAAAATTCCATCTATGTTGGTCTTACCAGGCGACATGTCAACACTAGAGTTTCAAACCGTCAAAAAAGTGCTTTCCGGTGAGATAACATCTCGTTCAGTGTTGTGTTACAGTGCAAAGTTTTCAATGGGACATTCAAGACGAACATACGACACTTAAATATGGGACATGAGGCCCGAGATTGAGACATACTCTGTGTTGGACAACTATTGACAATTGGAGAGATATTGACAATAATGACAATTGAAGGGCATTGACACTTGGATATTACTTCAAACGGAAACTCTGACAATAATTGATTTTCAAAATTTGGAAAAGTTTTGGTATGAATTATATTGTATTTTTGTCAACACCAAAACCTCGTGAATAACATCAGATAAGATTGATGGTAAAAAATTTTGTCCGGACAAAGAAAACAAAATACTTGGACACTTCTAGAAATGAGTGCATTGAAAATAGACAAAAAGTTACACAAAAATTACACTCTGTAATTAAGTTACAGAAAAACTGAGTCAAAAATAAAAATGAAAATTTTATAATTCACTCTATTCAATTCTGCCTTAATTTCAAGTCAACCTCACGCTAAACGCAGTGTTCAAAAATAATTGTTTTCACTCATCAAACCCATTTCAAATGACAGTTTTTTTCTACACACTTTGCTGACGTTTCTCTGTCACTTTTCCCCAAAATCTCCTAATTAGGTTCAATCCAAAGTTTTTCTTTCAGTGCTTCCAACAGTTCAGTTTTTAAATCGTTGAATGTCTGATTTCAAGTTTTTATGCAAGGTCGCATCTGCTGATTGTGCGTATGGTACCTTTTGCCATCAGTTTTTGTGGCTCGTGGAATTGAACAATCACACGGCGTTCAAACGCACTTGATGAGACAAAAAAATCCAATAGCAGGCCAGACAACAGACATTTTCTTGTTGATCTGCTATAGGTTTGGGTATATATCTGTAGGTCTGCCCAGAATGGTGAAATTACACCAATAACAATTTGTTTCTTTTACCATTTCTGAACTTAAATGTCACTGAAAAGCAGATTGTAAAATTGTCAAGTGACTTTGCATACTTTTATATCACTGTCATTTCGGAGAAAATCTGCATTTTTCCTCTGAGCTAATGCCTATATTCAGTTTTCCACGTTTTCGGGAAGTTATTTTTAATGCTGTTTTTGCAATGATTGTGCACAATTTAAATATTTCGTATAAATTTTGTATTATGATAGATGACGAGCATCAGTCAAAATACCTATGTTCCTACCACTTCACCTCTTTTCGACCTCCTTTCCGAACTCTTTTCACTTTATATTTAGAGCGTGGTCACAATTGTTCCAGGTAATTCTGCATCAAAACACTACAGTCTCTGCAAAATTCTCGAAGTATAATTCTTCTAAAATGAAGAAATTCGCATCTACGTAAATTGAGAATATTTTCTGTGCTTTACTTTTTGGTACTGCTTGCTTGTATGATAGTTTTCCTGCTCAGCAAAGTGTTCTGCTGAGACCACAGCCACCTTTGTCTGTCAGTTTCCTTCAAAATTTTGGATGCTGTAACCAATTGCTTGTGTTGAAACAAAGATTTCAGTAGCTTGCTAAACAACCTGAGTCAGTATCTTGATGTTCCGTTCCCAGTATCTCTGCATCAAATCAGATACTCTAAGCAGCTCCAATACTTATATTGGTTTCAGCTTAACCCCCGGATAGATTATTCTGAATGACTCACCAGAAAATTTTTTTCGTCGCACATTGATTTGCTTTTCTTTGCGTTTTTCCACTAATAACAAATTCAAACTTCCTTCTCCATGTCCTGTAACTGCTACCTGTCCATAATGTAGCATTTAGCAGAAAACAAGGCTAAGAACTTGCACATTCAACATTCACATCCCATAAATGTTAAACTTTTTGCAGTCATATCAATTTCCAGCATAAAATATTTTGTTTGTTTAAACAAGAAAAAAAACAATTGATCAGCAAAAAAAGTTAAATGAAGGTTTGCCAATATAAATTCAAGGGTTGCCTTCATTTTTAGACTCTGTTTTATAGCAGTACCATTAACCATTGGTATGAAAAGGATTGTGACAAGCGTTAAGCTAGCGATGGGATATCTGTTGATCATTTTTGCCATTCAGCGCCCTCTGCTCTTATAACATTATTGCAAGAGCCAGACCGCAAAAAGCCTGTCTTGTCTCCCGGACAGCTTCGTCAACTTGTCTCTGAGTATTTTACCAATCAATTTGGGTTGATATCTGTTATTGTTCCTATTGTTGTAAACAATTGGTGTCAAATATTTTTTTCACATCTGATAGCTCCATCTTCTTAATGTATTTTCCTAAACATTTTAATTCATTGTTCCGCGCAAATTATTTTTTTTCGTAAGAGCCAATGTTTAAATCTGTGCACCTCTTTTTCTGGGAAAACTTTTTTTTTCGGCATCGGTAACTTCATTAAAATCGGAGTGATATTGGTCCAGACATGATGATATCCAGACTTGGTCTCATGTTCTGGTTCCTGTCAGAGGACATTGTATTTGCCCAGTTGTGCTCTCAAATTCTAGTTGGATTTAAGTTGTTTTGTGACCCTCAGAACCAGTATCCCACTGCTCAGCAACACCAAGAAAATTTCAGGGGTTCCTGTGCGTTGACTTTGTGCTGTCCGGTTAAATTTGTTCCTGTTCGTAGTCAAATAGTTCATCAGCTCTTGCACTATACTTGGTCTGTAAATGTTTTGGCTCGATTTGCTGTTGCCAATAAAACTATGCCACACAAACGTCACTCCTTGTGCACAATGGAATAAAAACCAAAAAATTCCGGGAACGGTTGCTGTTTTTGGCAGAAAATCAATATTTTTTCTAATTTAAACCATTTTTGTTGTATAATAAAGTAAGCTGCCTGCTTAAATTTAAACAAATCTGTTGTAACTGTAATGAAATTTTAAAATTTGTTCCTGAAGGTGCTATTCAAAGAACTGTTAAAATCTTGATTGCTCTCGCCCCTTTTTAGGGCCCGTTTAAAAATCGAATTGGTATATTTTAAAGCTGTAAAAAAGAATTGTCAATTGAAAACGACTTGACTAAAAGTACCGACCGTTTTCGAACCTTGGGTTCATTGTCACGTAGACATGAATTTGATTCATAATAGACAAATTTTGAGCACAGGCAAGAAAGAGAATTTTTGGGTGCGTCTAAATAAATTTCCTGTACACAACTTTTTCATTTTAATTTAAATTAACTTAAATTTTAAACATTTGTTTTAAACAATTTTAAAAACATTTGTTTACTTTTCTATCAAGTCTTTTTTTTCTAGAGTTCGGTATGCTGCAGTTTGAAAGGTTCATCATTTGTCCTCGCAGATTGTTCCTTTCAGACAAGTGATAAATCTTTTACCAAAAACATTGGAAAGAATCAAGAGATTATTCATTTAAATACTATGACATTTGTGCACACTGTAAATTAGATGACCTAATGTGCACTGTTATATGAAACAATCAGGAACACCTTGAGTCTGCAAATTCACTTGCAATTGACATTAGAGAGAACCCCACGGTAATGGAAACCCGGCCTTCGCAGATCTAAAGGTCGTAGCATAAATATAAAAGACTACAGAAAGATCAGCTGTCATTGGTACCAAAAGTCTAATTTTTATCGCAAAGTCATAATGTTACGTAAAGGTGCCCCGTTAAATTATGAGAGAAGAACGTGATATAAGGGACAATACATAGGAATTTCATTTAAACCAGTAATCAGAAATCTTTTGTTGTAGCTCTGAACAAAATGCGAGAGATCTGGACAGAAAACCAATATCCAACTGAGTGGCGGTCATGCAGTGTTTCTAACCAGAAATTGGATAAAACAATCACAAAAATAAAGACTGCAGTGAAACCTCCTGATAGAGAACAGCATCTCAACAGAAACAAACATCCCAACCGATATGACCGTAATCCGATCTAGTTTGTCAATATAAAGAAGACATCGCTAAAAGTCTTTGAGTAGACGGAAAAAAATTATTCTTCGAACCAATTCAACCAAGAAAAAAAATACTTGCTTGCCCGACCTCATCTTGCTTTTTTATAGAATTTTGAAATGGCATGTGGTTCATAAGTCATAAGGTTACATGCAATCGATGCAACTCCATCTAGGTTGGCCAAAGCAGCAACATGCCACCACTAGAATTTCAAAGCGTCAAAAAAGGAGATTCTCCAGTAGGACATTTTATTCGACGTAAATACGGCGATGATATTTAGGACACATGTCCCACGATCAGGCATAATCAATGTTCAAAAATTATTGGTAATTTAATGAATATTGACAATTATGACAATTGAAGGGAGGTGACATTGAAATTTTTGTTCAAATTGGAATATGTGACTTTCAAAACACGACTGTCAAATTTTCAGAAAAAACATGATGTAGAATAAACGCAAAAACCTCAAAATAACAACGGATTGAGAGCATAAAATAACCAGAACCTTTGGGAAGTCCGGAACAAAGAGTGGTAAGTATCTAACCAGAAATTGGATAAAACAATCACAAAAATAAAGACTGCAGTGAAACCTCCTGATAGAGAACAGCATCTCAACAGAAACAAACATCCCAACCGATATGACCGTAATCCGATCTAGTTTGTCAATATAAAGAAGACATCGCTAAAAGTCTTTGAGTAGACGGAAAAAAATTATTCTTCGAACCAATTCAACCAAGAAAAAAAATACTTGCTTGCCCGACCTCATCTTGCTTTTTTATAGAATTTTGAAATGGCATGTGGTTCATAAGTCATAAGGTTACATGCAATCGATGCAACTCCATCTAGGTTGGCCAAAGCAGCAACATGCCACCACTAGAATTTCAAAGCGTCAAAAAAGGAGATTCTCCAGTAGGACATTTTATTCGACGTAAATACGGCGATGATATTTAGGACACATGTCCCACGATCAGGCATAATCAATGTTCAAAAATTATTGGTAATTTAATGAATATTGACAATTATGACAATTGAAGGGAGGTGACATTGAAATTTTTGTTCAAATTGGAATATGTGACTTTCAAAACACGACTGTCAAATTTTCAGAAAAAACATGATGTAGAATAAACGCAAAAACCTCAAAATAACAACGGATTGAGAGCATAAAATAACCAGAACCTTTGGGAAGTCCGGAACAAAGAGTGGTAAGTATCTAACCAGAAATTGGATAAAACAATCACAAAAATAAAGACTGCAGTGAAACCTCCTGATAGAGAACAGCATCTCAACAGAAACAAACATCCCAACCGATATGACCGTAATCCGATCTAGTTTGTCAATATAAAGAAGACATCGCTAAAAGTCTTTGAGTAGACGGAAAAAAATTATTCTTCGAACCAATTCAACCAAGAAAAAAAATACTTGCTTGCCCGACCTCATCTTGCTTTTTTATAGAATTTTGAAATGGCATGTGGTTCATAAGTCATAAGGTTACATGCAATCGATGCAACTCCATCTAGGTTGGCCAAAGCAGCAACATGCCACCACTAGAATTTCAAAGCGTCAAAAAAGGAGATTCTCCAGTAGGACATTTTATTCGACGTAAATACGGCGATGATATTTAGGACACATGTCCCACGATCAGGCATAATCAATGTTCAAAAATTATTGGTAATTTAATGAATATTGACAATTATGACAATTGAAGGGAGGTGACATTGAAATTTTTGTTCAAATTGGAATATGTGACTTTCAAAACACGACTGTCAAATTTTCAGAAAAAACATGATGTAGAATAAACGCAAAAACCTCAAAATAACAACGGATTGAGAGCATAAAATAACCAGAACCTTTGGGAAGTCCGGAACAAAGAGTGGTAAGTATCTAACCAGAAATTGGATAAAACAATCACAAAAATAAAGACTGCAGTGAAACCTCCTGATAGAGAACAGCATCTCAACAGAAACAAACATCCCAACCGATATGACCGTAATCCGATCTAGTTTGTCAATATAAAGAAGACATCGCTAAAAGTCTTTGAGTAGACGGAAAAAAATTATTCTTCGAACCAATTCAACCAAGAAAAAAAATACTTGCTTGCCCGACCTCATCTTGCTTTTTTATAGAATTTTGAAATGGCATGTGGTTCATAAGTCATAAGGTTACATGCAATCGATGCAACTCCATCTAGGTTGGCCAAAGCAGCAACATGCCACCACTAGAATTTCAAAGCGTCAAAAAAGGAGATTCTCCAGTAGGACATTTTATTCGACGTAAATACGGCGATGATATTTAGGACACATGTCCCACGATCAGGCATAATCAATGTTCAAAAATTATTGGTAATTTAATGAATATTGACAATTATGACAATTGAAGGGAGGTGACATTGAAATTTTTGTTCAAATTGGAATATGTGACTTTCAAAACACGACTGTCAAATTTTCAGAAAAAACATGATGTAGAATAAACGCAAAAACCTCAAAATAACAACGGATTGAGAGCATAAAATAACCAGAACCTTTGGGAAGTCCGGAACAAAGAGTGGTAAGTATCTAACCAGAAATTGGATAAAACAATCACAAAAATAAAGACTGCAGTGAAACCTCCTGATAGAGAACAGCATCTCAACAGAAACAAACATCCCAACCGATATGACCGTAATCCGATCTAGTTTGTCAATATAAAGAAGACATCGCTAAAAGTCTTTGAGTAGACGGAAAAAAATTATTCTTCGAACCAATTCAACCAAGAAAAAAATTTTTGCTTTTGCAGTCAAGACACTTTTCAGCATAAAATATTTTGTTCATGCACTGTATCTTGTTCAAACAAAAAAGCAATAGATCCGCAAACGCCTGAACTAAATGTTTGTCAACATAACTTCAGTGATTGCCTCATTGTTAATCTGTCTTTTAGTATTGCCATTAAAAATTGCTAAGAAAAAAATGTGACAAGCAATATGTTACCAATATGTTAATTTTTGAGCTTTTGAGGTAATGATAAGACGCCCAAATCACGTTTAGGCTATTCAAAACACCATAATCTAACCACATTATTAAAGAAGCTATACCGCGAAATGCCTGTCCTGTCCCTCGAACAGATCTGCCAACTTGTCGTTGAGTATTGTGCCAGTCAAAATGGATTGATATCTAAATTCCATCCCATTGTTGTAAAAATTTGGTATCAATAATTTTTTCACATCTTTTCTTAGAATGTACCCATATTCTTTAAGTTTTTTCCTCAACAAATTTTTTCCATGTTCAGCGCTACTTATTTCATTGTTGGGAGTTGATACTGAAAACCGTGCACAACTTGTTCCGAGGGAACTTTGTTTTTGGGAATTCAGAACTTCAAAAGAAATCCGAATGATATGTTGTGCAGAAAAGAACTGTTCGGACTCGATTTCATATGTCGTTTCCTGGTAGAGGACAATGCATTTTCCCGGCTGTCCCGGCTGTGTTCTCGAATTCTGTTTATCGTGTCAGATGTATCGCCGTCCTCAGGACCATTTTTCCAGTTCTCGGCAACGCTTTAGGAATGTCAGGGTCCCAGTGCGACGACCTTGTGCAATCTCTATAAATTTGTTCCTAATCGTAGTCAAAAAGTTCATGAGCTGTACTTGGGCTGTAATTAATTCGTTTTTGGCTCGATTTGCCGTTGTTAAAAAAACTATGCTACACAAATGTCACTACTTGTGCGCTTTGAACCCTGGAACCTTGACATAAAATTTCATTGTTTTCATTGTATTTTCTAACCGAATTTTTGATATAGATTTTTGTTCAAAAGCAAGGCCGGGAACTGTTGCTATTTTTGGCAGAAACTCATTCATTTCTCCATTTTGAACACTGATTATTGCGTAATAAAAAAAGCTGGCTGCTCGAATAAGAACATATCTGTTGTATCTGTTAGCAAAATTTAAAATTCGTTCCTGAAAACGCTTTTCAAATAACTGCTAAAATCTTGATTGCTCTCGTCCACTTTTAGGGCCCGTTTGAAAATTGTTGAATGATGTTTTCTTGGGCCGTGAACAGCGCAAAAGTTGAATTAAAATTTTTTGGCTGTTGTAATTTTCTACTGTCGTCAATAAAATTTTATCCCTTTAGCATTCCTAAAAGATCATTCAGACAATTCGTCAACGTGTTTCCATATTATCTTCAGTTTCCGATTTTTGAGGCATCCGGTTATCAAGAAGTTTACTTTGCTATCAAATCGAGTTTCTTAATTGTACTCGCCCCTCTGTCCAACAAAAAAATGAATAGACATACTTTGGAAGTGGAATCAAAGCTGAATTGCCGTGTGCCGGTATTCAATTCTTTGAACATCTCCTCCACGTATTTCCACATTTATTTCATTTTTCAATTTTTGAGGCATCCGGTTGTCAAGAAGTTTAATTTTCCACAATTATTAAAAAATAAATCTGCTCTCTTTTTCTAGAGTATGGTATGCTGCAGCTAGGTAAGTTCAATATTTTGTCCTCGCAGTTTGTTTAATCTGGAAAATTGCTCAATTTCTTTAACAAAAGTCTTGAAGAGATTCAGGAGATTGTTCATTTGAAGCTTCTTTGATAGAGGCAGGATATTCAATCGCACTGTAAATTTAGATGACCTAGTGTGCACTGTTTAATGAAACCCTCAAGACTGCAAGTTTTCCTTGTGTATGAAAAGTCACTGCATAAAAACTTGCAATTAACTTTAGAGAGTTCCAATGATAATGGAAACCCCGCCTTCTCAGACCTGCAGCTTGAAGCATAAAAATAAATGAATGCATATAGCATAGTTCTCATTGTAACCAAAAATAAATTTATTACGGCAAATCACAAAGTTCCTTAGTTGTTCGCCGTTACAACCTATCAAAAAAATTTTTGCTTATTTTAGGTTGCTTCGTTGAGTTAGAAAATTTGAGTTAAAAACAAGAGTGAACATTTTATAAAACACTCTATTCAATTATGCATTATTTTCAAGTCAAACTTACGCTGAACGCAATGATCAAAAAGATAGTCTTCCTTCATCAAATTCATTTCTATTCACGATTCTTTTTTTCACGTTTTGTTTTTCTTTCATTTTCCCCCAAATGGTCCTATATAGATTCAATTCAAACCATCTTTCAGTGTTTCCAACAGTTCTGTCTTCAATTGGTTTCATGCTGAATGTTTGATTTCAGGTTTGCGTCAGCTGTCTTTGTGTATGATTTCTTTTGCCATCAATTTTTGTTGCTCGGGTATCAATCACACGGCTCTCAAAAGCACTTGATATGATTAGACAAAATAAGACAGTCTCCTGTTTTTCTGCTATTGATTTGGTTTTACGTCTGTAGGTCTGCCCGAAATGTTGAAACTCCACCAACAGCAGTTATTTGTTAAACCATGTCTGAACTCAAAGATTACAGAAACGCAGATTGTAAAATTATCATTATTTTTTATACTTTTTAGATCACACTCAATTCGGAGAACTTCAGAAATTTTCCTCTAATCTCATACCCATATTTAGTTTGTCTGTTAATCTTCAAAATAATTTTGATGCAGTTTTTGCCTCTTTTGTGCAGTGTTTGTATATATTTGGAATTATGATCTTTTACGACCATCAGACGATATACCTGTTTTCCTTCAACTTCACATCTTTTTTACCTCTTCTCACCTGTTTAACAGTTTGGTCAAATTTCTTTTGGTACTTCTGCATCAAAACAGTACAAGCTATGCAAAGTCACCGAAGTGTAAATTTCCTAAAAATTTTAGGTTCGCATCTATGTGATTTGATCATAATTTCTCTGCTTCATTTTTTACTACTTGCGTGATACTTCTTCATTCTCAGCAAAATGTTTTGCCGTGACCAAAATCCAAACAGTATCTTGATCTGTGTCCGTCTGTCAGTGTCCTTCTGTCAGTGTTCTTCAAAAGTTTTTTTGGATACAGAAACCAAATGCATGTGATGTGACAAAACTTTCAAATGCAAGCTAAACAACCTGAGTCAGTGTCTATATGCTCTGTTCTCAGTTTGTATGCATTAAATGAGATACAGTAAACGGCTCCAAGTAATTTATCGGCGTTCGCCACACCCGTGCACAATTTATTGTAAAAGTTTTGCCGGAAAATGTCTTTCGTCTCAGCTAATTTTGACTTGTTTACGTTTTTAAAAAAAAGAACAAATTCAAATTTCCTTCTCTATGTTTTTTAATTGCTACCTATCCATAATGTAACATTTAGCACTAAAACAGGGCTTAGAACTTTCACACTCCACACTTTTTTTCCCACAAATATTGAACTTTTGCATATCAATTTTCAGCATAAAAAATTTTGTTCCTGCACTGTGTCTTTTTCTCTTTTTCAAACAAAAAACCAATTGATGAGCAAAAGTCTTTAAATAAAGTTTTGCCAATACAAATCCCAGGATTGCCTTCATTTTAAACCCTGTTTTATAGCAGTACCGTTAACCATTGATAAGAAAAAGATTGTGACAAGCGAAATTAGAAAAGGATTGTGTCAAGCAATACTAAAAAAACTGTTAAAAGCTTGAAAGCTGTCACCCTTTTTAGGGCCCGTTTAAAAACCGAAGAGAAATATTTTGAAGCTGTAAAAAGGAATTGTCAATTTAAAATGAAATGACTAATAGTACCGAACCAATTTGAAACTTGGGTTCATCGTCATGATGGCATGAAATTGATTCAAAATAAACAAAGTCTTTTAGCAGAAGCAAATAAGAGAATATCAAAGTTTGTTTACATCTAAGTAAGTTTCCTGTAAACCACTTTTTCACTTAAATTTAAATTAACTTATCTTTCAGTTGATTTTTTGATTTGGCGATGCTACTTAAGATGGAATCATTTGTAAACTGAATAATGTTTTCTTGGGCCGTAAACAGCGCAAAATTTGAATTAAATTCATTTTTGTTGTGAATTTTGACTGCCGTCGATAAGACCTTATCCCTTGCGCCTTCTTGGAAGATCGTTGAGACAATTGGTCCACATGTTTCTACTTTATTTTCAATTTGCAATTCTTGAGCCATCCGGTTCTCAAGATGTTTACTTTGCTATCAAGTCTGCTGGCTATTATACCAAAAAGAGGTGAACTCTTTCCTCGCTTTCTCGAGTACGTTATGCTGCAGTTTGAAAGGTTCAACCTTCGCCCTCGCAGATCGTTTTTTTTTCAGAAAAGTGGTAACTGTTTTACCAAAAATCTCGGAGAGAATCATGATATTGTTCAGTTAAATCTACTATGACAGAGGCCGGACATTTGTGCACACTATAAAATTAGATGACTTATTTTGGACTGTTAAATGAAAGCGTCAGGAACACTTTGATTATGCAATTTCACTTCACAAAAACTTGTAATTGACATTAGAGAAAACCTCTCGGTAATGGAAACCCGGCCTTCGCTGATCTAAAGGTCGGATCATGAAAATAAATGAATACAAAAAGATTAGCTGTCAATGGTACCAAAATTCTATTTATTATCGCAAAACCATAATGTTAAGTAAATGTGCTCCGTTACAATATGAGAAAAAACCGTGATATAAGTGACAATACATAGGACCTTCAATTAAACCAGTTATTGGAAATCGTTTGTTGTAGCTCTGAACAAAATCCGAGAGATCTGAACAAAAAACCAATATCCGATTGAGTGGTAGTCATCCAGCGTTTTTAAAATGACGTTGGATACAATATTTAAAAGAGTTGACAAATAAAAAACTTTAATTCTAAATAAATTCGAAGCTTTGTTGTTATTTTCGCATATTCCGTAGAATTAGAAAAATTGGTTCAAAAACAAGAATGAACGCTCCGTAAAGCAACCTATTTTATTGTGCAATAACTTCAATTCAATCCCACGTTTAACGCATTGTTCAAAAATGATCGTTTTTACAACTGAATTATTCCTCCAAAAACTTTTTGCTTTTACAGTCGAGACACTTTTCAGCATAAAATATTTTGTTCATGCACTGTACTTTTCTCAAACAAAAAAAAACAATAGATCTGCAAAAGCCTGAACTAAATGTCAGCCAACATAACTTATGGGATTGCCTTCATTGTTAATCTGTCTTTTAGTATTGCCTTTAAATGTCGCTATCAAGTCTGCAGGCAATTATACCAAAAAGAGGTGGACTCTTTCCTCGTTTTCTCGAGTACGTTATGCTGCAGTTTGAAAAGTTCATCCTCCGCCCTCGCAGTTTGTTTCTTTCAGAAAAGTGATAACTTTTTTCCAAAAATTTCGGAGAGAATCATGAGATTGTTCAGTTAAATCTACTTTGATAGAGGCCGGACATTTGTGCACACTATAAAATTAGATGACTTATTCTGGACTGTTAAATGAAAGAGTCAGGAACACTTTGAGTATGCAATTTCACTTCACAAAAACTTGTAATTGACATTAGAGAAAACCTCTCGGTAATGGAAACCCGGCCTTCGCTGATCTAAAGGTCGGATCATGAAAATAAATGACTACACAAAGATTAGCTGTCAATGGTACCAAAATTCTATTTATTATCGCAAAACCATAATGTTAAGTAAATGTGTTCCGTTACAATATGAGAAAAAACCGTGATATAAGTGACAATACATAGGACCTTCAATTAAACCAGTTATTGGAAATCGTTTGTTGTAGCTCTGAACAAAATCCGAGAGATCTGAACAAAAAGCCAATATCCGATTGAGTGGTAGTCATCCAGCGTTTTTTAGAGACGTTGGATACAATAATTAAAAGAATTAACAAACAAAAAAAACTTTAAATCTAAATAAATTTGAAGTTTTGTTGTTATTTTCGCATATTCCGTAGAATTAGAAAAATTGGAACAAAAACAAGAATGAACGCTCCGTAAATCAACCTATTTTTTGTGCAATAACTTCAATTCAATCCCACGTTTAACGTATTGTTCAAAAATGATCGTTTTTACATCTCAATTATTCCTACAAGAACTTTTTGCTTTTACAGTCGGGACACTTTTCAGCATAAAATATTTTGTTCGTGCACTGTATCTTTTTCAAACAAAAAAACTATGTCTGCAAAAGCCTGAACTAAATGTCTGCCATCATAACTTAGGGGATTGCCTTCATTGTTAATCTGTCTGTTATTATTGCCATTAAATGTCGCTAAGAAACAAATTGTGACAAGCGATAGGTTACCAATATGTTAATTTTTGAGCTTTTGAGTTAATGATAAGACGCGCAAATCACGTTTAGCCTATTCAAAACACCATACTCTAACCACATTATTAAAGGAGCTATACCGCAAAATGCCTGTACTGTCACCCGAACACGTCTGCGAACTTATCGTTGAGTATCGTGCCAATCAAATTGGATTGATATCTAAATTCCATACCATTGTTGTAAACATTTGGTACTAATGATTTTTTCAAATCTTTTTTTAGAATCTGACCTGATTATCTGAATCTATCAATTAAATCTTTGCCAATGCAACTGCGAATTTTGACTTGATTGTTTTTGAGCAGTGCCATTAACCGTTGCTATTATAAAGAAAGGTGACAGAAGATGGGTTATTGATAGGTTATTTATTGTTCTTTTGATGTCAAGATAAGACGTTAAGATCACAATTTGGCGCCTCTACACCCTCTACTTTATCAACATTTCTATGAGAGTCATACTGCCTGTCTTCTCTCTCGGACACTTTCACCAACTTGTCTTAGAGTCTCTTGCCAATCCATTTAAATTGATAACCAATTTCCTTCCTATTATTGTAAACAATTGATGGCTATTTTTTCACATCTTTCTTTAGAATAATCCCATCTTCTTCGCTTAGTTTTCTAGAAAAACTTTTTTTTTGTTCCTCACTACTTATTTTTTTCCTTCCGAGTTTATGTTGAAAATTATTCAACACTTCTTCTGAGAGCACCTTGTTTTCTTGGGAATCGAAATTTTCAAAAAAAATCTGATTGACATCTGTTCAGACATGATACTGTTCGGACTCAATCTCAAGTAACGTCTCCTAGTAGAGATTATTGTAATTTCCTATTTGTGCTCCCCAATTCTGTTTAGATATCAGGCGTTTCGTCAACCTCAGAAACATCGTTCCAGTGCTCAGCGACGCTTTGAGAATTTTGGGGGTTCCAGTTAGTTCCTTGACATTGTGAATTCCGATAAATTTGTTCTTATTCCTGATCAAATGTTTTATCAGCTGTTGCGCTCTACTTGAATTTTACCAGTTTATCTTTGGATCGATTTGCTATTGTTAATAATACTATGCCATATAATTGCCACTATTTTCCACAATGATCCCTTGACGACAAAGATTGGCGCAAGTCTTAACCGAATTTTGAATTTAGATGATTTTTTATGCCGACGGAAGTCCTGGAGTTTTTGCCACCTTGGCCGAAATTTCTTCTTCTTTTCTATTTTGAACACGTTTTACTGTGTAATTAAGTATGCTACCATCTGAAATAAAAACAACTTTGTAGTATCTGCAACGAAATTTTAAGTACTACAGTCAAATTTTTTATCGCCCCCTCTTTAGGGCTAACAAATTGCGTTGTTGTATTTTAAAGCTGTACGAAAATTGCTATTTGAAGAGGAACTTGATTAATGGTACCGAACCTTTTCGAACCTTGGATGCATCTTCAGCTTAAACTGACTTTGATTCAGTATAATCAAACGCTTTGAGCAGAGGTAAGTGAGATAAATTCGAACTTCTGTTTATCAAATAAATAAGTTTCCTGTAAAACAATTTTTCTTTTAAATTTAAATAACTTGAGTTTTTAAGTGAATTTTTTATTAGACAAAGCTACTTATGACGGAATCCTCTGTACAATGAATAATGTTTTCCTTTATCTTGAGCAGCGCAAAATTTTACCTAAGACTTTTCTTTGGTTTAGGATTCTTGATTGTCATCAATAAGACCTTGCTCTATGAAACTTCTCAAAATATCGTTAAGATTTTTCGTTCACGCATTTCCACACTAGTTTCGATCTCCAATTTTTGAGGCATCTAGTTTTCATGAAGCTTAATTTGCTATCGAATCTGTTCGCTATTCTACAAATTTTGACGATGAATTCCTTCCTCGTTTTCTCTATTATGGAATACTGCAGTTTAAAAACTCGATTTTTTGTCCTCGCTGAATGTTTCTTTTGGAAAAGTGATCTTGGTCAAATTTTTCTTCAGCTGTTGCACTCTAATTGGTTTGTAGCAGTGTAATTTTGGCTCGATTTGCTGTTGTTAATAATACTATGCCATATAATTGCCACTATTTTCCACAATGAGCCCTTGACTCCCAAGTTTGGCGCAATTCTTAACCGAATGTTGAATTTAGACGGTTTTTTATGCCGAGGGAAGTCCGGGAGCTTTTGTCACTTTTGGCCAAAATTTTTTCTTTTTTCTATATTGAACACGTATTACTGTGTAATTAGGTATGCTGCCAGCTGAAATGTGAGCAATTTTGTAGTATCTGTAATGAAATTTTAAGTACTACAGCCAAATTTTTGATCGCCCCCATTAGGGCTAAAAAATTGCGTTGTCGTATTTTAAAGCTGTACAAAAATTACTATTTGAAGAGGAACTTGATTAATAATGACGAACAATTTTGAACTTTGAATTCATCGTCAGCTTAAGCTGACATTGATTCAGTATAATCAAACGCTTTGAGCAGGCGTAAGCGATATAATTTCAAATTTTTGTTTATCTTATAATTATGTTTCCGATAAGACACTTCTTCATTTTAATTTAAATAACTCAAGTTTTTAGGTGAACTTTTTACCAGACCAAGCTATTTATTGCGGAATCCCTTGGTAAAATGAATAATCTTTTTCTTTATCTTAAACAGCGCAAAAATTAACATAAAAAATTTTTTGGTTGTGGATTCTTGACCACCATCGATAAGACCATGATCTATGAGACTTCTCAAAATATCGATAAGAATTTCTGTTCACGCATTTCCAAATTAATTTCAGTCTACATTTTTTGAGGCATATAGTTTTCAAGAAGCTTAATTTGCTATCAAATCTGTTTGCTATTCCACAAAATGTGACGATGAATTCCTAACTCGTTTTCTCTAGTATGGAATACTGCAGTTTAAAAAGTTCGATCTTTCGTTCTCGCTGAATGTTTCTTTTGAAAAAGTGATCAATTTTCTCCCAAAAATCTTGAAGAGAGTCAAGTGATTATTCATTTGAACCTACATTGATTGAAACAAGACATTTGTGCTCACTTTAAAAATAGATGACCTAATGTGCATTGTGAAATTCAGAAATCAAGAACACCTTCATTATTCAAAATCACTTCACGAAAACTTGTTTTTTTAGCTGTGTCATTAACCATTGCTATTATAAAGAAAAGTGGTATTATTCCTGGTCGAGTTTTTCATCAGCTGTTGCACTCTCATTGGTTTGCAGCAGTATACTTTGGCTCGATTTGCTATTGTTAATAATACTATGCCATATAATTGCCACCATTTTCCACAATGAGCACTTGACTCCAAAGTTTGTCGCAATTCTTAAATGAATATTGAATTTAGATGGTTTTTTCTGCCGAGGGAAGTCGGGGAGCGTTTGCTACTTTTGGTCATCTTTTTTCTTTTTTCTATATTGAACACGTTTTGCTGTGTAATTAGGTATGCTGCCAGCTGAAATATGAGCAATTTTGTAGTATCTGTAATGAAATTTCAAAAACTGAAGTCAAAATTTTGATCGCATCTTTTGTAGGGCTAAAAAATTGCGCAGTCTTTGTTTAAAGCTGTGAAAAAAAGTTGCTATTGGAAGAGGAACTTGATTAATGATACCCAACTTTTCGAAGCTTGGATCCATCGTCAGCTTAAACTGACATTGATTCAGTATCATCAAACGCTTTCTGCAGAGGTAAGTGAGATAATTTCAAACTTTTGTTTATCATATAATAACGTCTCCTGTAAAAAACTTTTTTATTTTAATTTAAATAACTTAAGTTTTTAGGTGAACTTTTCATTAGACAAAAATTTTTATTGCGGAATCCCTTTGTAAAATGAATCATGTTTTTTCTTTATCTTGAACAGCACAAAAATTAACTTAAAAATTTTTGGTTTTGGATTTTTGACCACCGTCGGTAAGACCAAGATAAATGAGACCTCTTAAAATATCGATAAGAATTTTTGTTCGCGCAATTCCAAATTAGTTTAAATCTCCAATTTTTGAGGCATCTAGTAGTTTTCAAGAAGCTTAATTTGCTATCGAATCTGTTCGTTATTCCACAAATTGGGACGATGAATTCCTACCTCTTTTTCTCTGGTATGGAATACTGCAGTTTAAAAAGTTCGATCTTTCGTTCTCGCTGAATGTTTCTTTTGAAAAAGTGACCAAGTTTCTCCCAAAAATATTGAAGAGAGTCAAGTGATTATTCATTTGAACCAACATTGATTGAAACAGGACATTTGTGCTCACTTTAAAAATAGATGACCTAATGTGCCGTGTAAATTTCAGAGCTGAAGAACACCTTCATTATGCAAATTCACTTCACGAAAACTTGTTTTTTTACCTGTGCCATTCACCATTGCTAGTATAAAGAAATGTGGTATTTTTCCTGGTCAAAATTTTCATCAGCTGTTGCAGTCTAATTGGTTTGCAGCGGTTTAACTTTGGCTCGATTTGTTGTTGTTGATAATAATACTATGCCATATAATTGCCACTACTTTCCACAATTAGCCCTTGACTCCAAAATTTGGCGCAATTCTTAAACGAATATTGAATTGAGATGGTTTTTTTCTGCCGAGGGAAGTCCGGTAGCTTATGCCACTTTTGGCCATTTTTTTCTATATTGAACACGTTTTACTGTGTAATTAGGTATGCTGCCAGCTGAAATATGAGCAAGTTTGAAGTATCTGAAATGAAATTTTAAAAACTGAAGTCAAAAGTTTGACCGCCTCCTCTGTAGGGCTAAAAAATGGTGTTGTCATATTTCAAAGTTGTAAAGAAGGATTGCTATTTGAAGGGGAACTTGATTAATAATACCAAACATTTTCGAACCGTGGATTTTTTCGTCAGCTTGAACTTACAATGATTCAGTATAATCAAACGCTTCGAGCAGAGGTAAGTGAGATAATTTCAATTTTGTTTATCATATAATTAAGTTTCCTGTAAAACACTTTTTCGGTTTAATTTAAGTCACTTAAGTTGTAAAATGAATAATCTTTTCCTTCATCTCGAACAGCGCAGAATTTAACTTAAAACTTTTTTGGTTGTGGAATCTTGACCGCCATTGATGAGACTTTGTTCTATGAGCCTTCTCAAAATATCGTTAAGACTTTTCATTCATGCATTTCCATATTAGATTCGATCTTCAATTTTTGAGGCGTCTAGTTTTCAAGAAGCTTACTTTGCTATCGAATGTGTTCGCGATTCCACAATTTTTGGCGATGAATTCTTTCGTCGTTTTCTCTAGTATGGAAAACTGCAGTTTAAAAAGTTCAATCTTTCGTCCTCGCTGGTTGTATGTTTCGGAAAAGTGATCAATTTTCTCCCCGAACTCATAAAGAGAGTCAAGTGACTATTCATTTGAAGCTACTTTGATTGAAACAAGACATTTTTGCTCACTTTAAAAATAGATGACATAATGATAACTGTTAAATTCAGAGCTCAAGAACACTTTCATTATGCAAATTCACTTCACAAAAACTTGTTTTTGTTAGTTGCGCCGTTAACCGTTGCTAGTATAAAGAAATGTGACAGACGATGGGTTATTGATAGGTTATATATTGCTCTTTCTACGTAAAAATAAGACGTTTAGATCACATTTCGGCAATTCAGCTCCCTCTACTCTAACAGCATTATTCTAAGAGTTTTACTGCAAAACAGCCTGTCTTGTCTCTCGGACACTTTCGCCATATTGTCTTAGAGTCTCTTGCCAATCAATTTTGATTGATATCCAATTTACTTCCTATTGCTGTAAACCATAGATGACAATTTTTTCACATCTTTCCTTCTTAATAATTCCATCTTCTTCGCCTAGTTTCCTATGAAAATTTTTTTCTTTGTTCTACACGACATATTTTTTCCTTACGAGCTTATGTTGAAAGTTGTGCACCACTTCTTTTGAGAGCACCTTGTTTTTTTGGGAATCGAAATTTTTGAAGAAAATCTGGTTGACATCTGTTCAGACAAGATACTGTTCGGACTCAATCTCAAGTAACGGCTCCTGGTAGAGAACATTGCAATTTCCTATTTGTGCTCCCTAAATCTGTTTAGATATCAGGCGTTTCGTCAACCTCTGAAACATTGTTCCAGTGCTTAGCAACGCTTTCAAAATTTCAGGGGTTCCAGTTCCTTGATTTGTGAATTCCTATAAATTTGTTCTTATTCTTAGTCAAATGTTTTATCAGCTGTTGAATTATACTTGGTTTGTAACAGTTTAACTTTGGCTCGATTTGCTGTTGTTAATAAAACTATGCCACACAATTGTCACTACTTCTGCACAATGAGCCCTTGACTCCCAAGTTTGGCGCCGTTCTTAATCGAATTTTGATTATAGATGGTTATTTCTGCCGAGGGAAGTCCTGGAGTTTTTGCCACCTTTGGCCGAAATTTCTTCTTCTTTCAATTTTGAACACGTTTTACTGTGTAATTAAGTATGCTGCCAGCTGAAATATGAGCATTTTTGTAGTATCTGTTATGAAATTTTAAGTACTACAGTCAAATTTTTGATAGCCCCCCCCCCATTAGGGCTAAAAAATTGCGTTGTCGTTTTTTAAAGCTGTACAAAAATTGATATTTGAAGAGGAACTTGATGAAAAATAACAAACATTTTCGAACCTTGGATTCATCGTCAGCTTAAGCTGACATTGATTCACTATAATCAAAGGCTTTGAGTAGATGTAAGTAAGATAATTTGAAATTTTTGTTTATCATATAATTAAGTTTCCTGCAAAACACTTTTTCATTTTAGTTCAAATAACTTAAGTTTTTAGGCGAACTTTTTGTTAGACAAAGCTACATATGGCGCAAACCTCTGCAAAATGAATAATATTTTCCTTTATCTTGAGCAGCGCAAGACTTTACTGAAAATATTTTTTTATTTTTGGATTCTTGACCGCCATCGATAAGGCCCTGTCCTATGAGCCTTCTTAAAATATCGTTAAGACTTTTCGTTCACGCATTTCCAGATTAGTTTCGGCTTCCTATTATTGAGACATCTAGTTTTCAAGAAGCTTACTTTGCTGTCAATTCTGTTCGCTTTTCAACAATTTTTGACGATAAATTCCTTCCTCGTTTTCTCGAGTATGGAATACTGCAAATTAAAAAGTTCAGTCTTTCGTCCTCGCTGGTTGTATGTTTCGGAAAAATGATCAATTTTCTCCCCAAAACTCATAATGAGAGTCAGGTGACTATTCATTTGAAGCTACTTTGATTGAAACAAGACATTTGTGCTCACTTTAAAAATAGATGACCTAATGTGCACTGTTAAATTCACAGCTCAACAACACCTTTCTTATGCAAATTAATTTTGCAAAAACGCTAATTGAGTTTAGGACTAACGGTAATGAAAATCTGCTTTCCCAGATCTGCATATCGGAACATAAAACCAAATGACTGGAGAAAAACTAGCTCTCATTGTCATGAATACTCTATTTACTACGGCAGAATCATAAGCTCCGTTGATGTGCACCTTTATAACACAAGAGGCAAAACGTGATATAGGAACTATACACAGGACCTTCAAATCAACCAGCAACCGGACGTTTTTTGTTGTAGCCCTTAAAAAAATCCGTAAGATCTAGACAGAAAAACAGCATTCAACTGAGCGGTGGTCATCCAGTGTTGTTTAAGATACGTTGTATACATTAATCACAAGTCTAATTTGTGCAGCAAAATTTCCCGAGAAGGAAGATCATCTCCACACAAAAAAATCTCAACGGAAATCACCGTAAACCCATATGTTTTCTTCAATATAAACAAAATCTGTGAGATCTGAACAGTAAAACATTATTCAACTGAGCGGTGGTCATCCAGTATTGTTAAAGAGACGTTGGATACAATAATCAGAAAACTAAATTGTGCAGCAAAATTTCCCGAGAAAGAAGAACAACTCAACACAAAAGAAATCACCCTAATCCCATTTATTTTCACCAATATAAATAAAACATCGCTAAATTCGTTTCAGTATGAAGAAAAAAATGAGAACAAACGGAATCATTTCATTAACAGAAAAAATAAAACCATGCTTTCCCGCCCTACATTACGCCTTTTGATGGATATATTAAATGGAATGTGGTAAAAAAAGTTAAATGTAATGGATGCAACAATAAGAGATTCTCTCTAGGACAACATTTTCGACGAACAGACGGCACATAAACTTGAAACACATGTTCCACGAGTAGGCATGCTCGGTGTTAAAAAGTTAATGACAATTGAAGCAATATTGATAAAAATGACAATTGGTGGCATTAAAAAATTTGTTCAAACGGAAAATCTGACTTTCAAAAATCGATTCTCGGAATTTGAGGAAAAATCATGATAAAAAATATTTCAAAAATTTTTTAACACCAAAACCTCGAGAAGTAGAACACATAACATTGAGAGCACAAACTCTTGTCTTGCCCAGTAGAGAAAAAAATACCCAGAAACTCCGAGAAGCCAAAATAGATATTGTAATAATTTGGGTGTATTGAATGTAAATAAAAGAATACGAAAATTTTCAACTCTTAATAATTTCAAAACACTGTTGCTATTTTAGCTTATTTCTTAGAAAAATTAAGTCAAAAACAAGAGTGAACGTTTTTTCAATCAATATATTAAATTTTGCATTAAATTCTAAATAACCTTATGTTGATCACATTGTTCAAAGATTATCCTTTTCACAATACTTTTGCTTTTGCAGCTGTATTTTTTCAAACAAAAAAACAGCTGATTTGAAACAACCTTCAACTAATTGTTTGCCAATGTAACTGCGAGGGTTGACTTCATTGTTTTTAGCAGTGGCATTAACCATTGCTAGAACAAAGAAATGCGACGAATAATGGATTAGCGATAGGTTATGTAATGTTCTTTTGACGTAATGATTTGACGTTCAGATCAAATTTCGGCCATTTAACACCTCTACTCTAACACAATTATTATAAGAGCCATACTGCAAAAAAGTCTGCCCTGTCTCTCCGACACTTTTGCCACCTTGCCTCAGAGTCTCTTACCAATCATTTTTGATTGATATCTAATTTCGTTCCTAGGGTTGTAAACAATTGATGGCTACTTTTCACATCTCTCTGCAGAATATTTTTATCTTCTTCACATAGTTTCCTATTTTTTTTCTGCGCGACTTATTTCTTTCATTACGAGCTTATGTTGAAAGTTGTGCACCACTTGTTCTGAGAAAACCATGTTTTTGGGAATCCCAAAAATTTGAAAAAATCTGATTGGTTTTTTTTCCAGACATGATATTGTTCGGTGCTCAGCAACGCTTTAAGTATTTCAGGGGTTCCATTTCCTTGAATTTTTTGAATCCCTTCAAATTTGTTATTAATCGCAGTCAAATATTTTATCAGTTCTTGCACTGTACTTTGTCTTTAAAATTTTTTGGCTCAATTTGCTGTTGTTAATAAAACTATACCGCACAATTGTCACTACTTGTGCACAGTAGGACCCAAAATTTTAGCGCTTTCCTGACCAAGTTTCTAATTTAGATACTCTTTTCTTCCGAAGGAAGTCCGGGAATTGTTGCTGTTTTCGACAGTCAATCCTTCTTATTTCTTTATTGAACACTTTTTACTGTGCAATAAAAAATCAGACTGCTTAAATCTGAAAAATTCTGTAAATTGAGTAAATAAACTTGTTCCTGAAATTGCCACTCAAACTTCTGTTAAATTCTTGAATGCTCTCGCCCCATTTTCGGCCCGTTAAAATACCTAATTGACATATTTTAAAGCTGCAAAAAGGAACTCTCATTTCAAAATGAACCTGATTAATAGTACCGAACGTTTTTGAACCTTGGGTTCAACGCCAGGGGGACATGGAATTTATTCAGAAAAAAGCAACTCTTGGCGCAGAAGCAAATAAGAGAATTTCAAAAATTTGATAACAGTTAGGTAAAATTAATGTAAATCATTTTTTATTTTAGCTTATTCTAACTCAACTTTTGGTTGATTTTTTCCATTGACGATGCTACTTACGGCTACTTATTGCACACTCTAAAACGTTTTTTTTTCTTGAACAGCGCAAAATTTGAATTAAATTTATTGATTGTTGTGAATTTTGACTGCCGTCGATAAGACCATATCACTTGAGCCTTCTTAAACGATCGTTCAGACAATTCGTCAACGTGTTTCCATTTTAGTTTCAGATTCTGATTTTTGGGTTATTAAGAAATTTAATTTGCAATCAAATCGATTTTCAAAAAATTGTTGAATTCTTGATTGCTCTCGCTCCTCTTTAGGGCCAACAAGAAAAATGAATAGGCATACTTTGGAATTGGAATCAAAGCTGATTTGGCGAGTGCCGGTACTCAAATCTTTGAACATCTCCTCCACGTATTTCCAAATTGATTTCCATTTTCGATGTTTGAGATAACCGGTTTTCAAGAAGTTTATTTGTCCACATTTTTAATAGCTGAATTCTACCCTCGCTTTCTGGAGTATGGTATGCTGCAGCTCGAAAAGTTCAGTTTTTCCTCCTCAAAGTTTGTTTATTTCTGAAAAACGCTTCTTTTTTCGATTAAACTCTTGGATAGATTCATTTGAAGCTACTTTGATACATGCAGGACAATAGTGCCCACTGTTAAATTAGATGACCTAAACTGCACTAATGAATGGAAGCCTCAAGAACACCTTGAGTATGGAAATTCACTTCACAAAAACTGGCAAATGGGTAGAGGGAGACCCAATACACAACGGTTATGGAAACCCAGCTTTCCCAGATCTCTAGATCGGAGCATAAAAAGAAATGACAGCAGAGAAAGTAGCTGTCGTTGTTACCAAAAGCCGAAAAATTACAACAAAATCAATTTTTTCCCTATATGTGCACTGTTACAACATATGAAAAAAACGTGATGTAAGGGACCATTCACAGGATCTTCAATTCAACCAGTGTGTTGACATATTTTTTTGTAACTCCTGAAAAAATCTAAAAGATCTGTATAGAAAACCAGTGTCCAACTGATTGGTGGCCTTCCAGTACCGTTAAAGAGATTTTGGTAAAATAATTACAAAAATAAGGGGTGAATCAAGACCTTACGAGATAGAACAACTTCTCAACACAAACAAAAATCTCAACAGAAATGACCTTAAGCCAATGTATTTTCTTCAATGCAAAAAACCCCGCTGAACATCTTTGCGGTAAACTGAAAAAGTTGAGTAATTTCTGAATCATTTTAAGTAAAAGAAGGTAAACCACTTGCTTGCCCGCCCTCAAATCGCCTTTTCATAAAAATTTTAATTGACACGTTTTAAATAAGATTATAAGTATTGGTTGCAACCCCTTCTATGCTCCAAATCAGACAAACAGTAGCGATTCAAAGCATCAAACGATTTTCTCCTATGACACAACGCGTAGGAGTAGCACATATTCAGTGTTGAAAACCAAAGAAAATTGAAGGAATTTTCACAACAATGGCAATTGATGGTTCGTGTCAATAAAATATTCGTTCATATTGGAAAACCTGATTTTCAAAAATCGATTTTGGGAGTCTGCGAACAAAAAAATTAAGATATTTTAATTTCGAGCAAGTGTTGATTTTATCGCCCAAACTCTTGGAGAGTGCCAGAAGATTATTCATTTGAAGCGACATTCGTAGAGCCAGGATATTCAAAAACTTCTTTTGGTTTTTGATGTATTTCCGTTGTCCTGAGATCTTGATAGCCCTTCTCTGGATGGTTTTCAAGTTCATCAGACCTGTTTTCAAAAAGCTTTGACAGTTCATTCCACATAACTGCACTAGAGACTGAGGGTTTTGTACAATACCAATTTGACCAATCTTTTCAATTTCTACGCCATATTCGGTCTGATGCCGGATAGAACTTTATTTGCCTTCTTGTGTATATTATCTTTGTGTGCTGCTCAGCTCAACAGTTAGCTTATAATAATCCCAAGAACTTCCGTTTCAAGGGCTTACCGCAGATTACGGTCAAAAAGGTCAGATTTGACTATTGTCGTCGTACTTTCAAAGCTGAAAAATGTTCATTTGATAGTTGCATCTTGATAATGCAGACACATTCAAGAATGAACACGATGTGCTGCATTACACCCGCCAGATTTTTTTTGAAGGTGCAGAAGAGCAGGGAACAATTAAAGATTCCTCAGGTTCCCCACTAGTTTTTGTTCAGTCCTCTTGAGCTGGTTTTCTCTGGTCTTACATTTTGCCTCCTATCATTATAGTCCTGAACAATTACGTAAAGACAGCCGCCAAACCAAATTGGATGACTCTTTTAATGTAGAAGTGTTTTGTGAAGGACTTTTTGTGCTTCGTCAGGCACGTCCAAAAGTGTGCAGATATACTGAACAAACAAATGTGTCAAAAAATTTTTATTTTTTGAACATTTTCGACATGTAGAAGAAATTTAAGCTGTCAGTTTTTGCACGACTGTTTGTCCACGTTTTTGAGATTGGACTGACTGCCACAGTTGTCCAATAATTTGTCCATTTTTTGAAGTGTTCGATGTTTTCCGTGACTTTGTGAAGATCAAAGCTCATCACTTTGGCCTTCTTCTGGAAAAAGATATGCCTGTAGCTGTTTGCGCCTCGTGAGTTTGTGGCGCCAATTTTACAAAAATCAGATTCATTTAACTTTTGTTCTTTGGTTTTTCTTGTACTCTTCTTCGGAGAACTCCTTGAGTGAGAGCACCGATTAGAAAACATTTTTGAGCATTTTTACTTTTCCTTTTCTGATCGATAGATACTCTTCATTTTTGATATAGACTGACAATTTTGATAGGCTTGCAACATTTATATTTAAAGCTTTTCAGATAGTTGAATGTCACCGTTTGTTCTTGGGTTTTTCATGTACTTTTCTTTGGAGAACTCCTTGAGTAAGAACACAGATTAGAAAACATTTTTCAGCAGTTTCATTTTTCCTACTCTGATGGATAGATACCGTTCAATTTTGATATAGACTGACAATTTTGATAGGCTTGCAACATTTTTATTTAAAGCTTTTCAGATAGTTGAGTGTCCCATTTGTGGCCCTTGTGAACATGATTTGAGCCTGGTGATGTGATTTATCTAGTTTAGCAGCTCCTGTTTTTTGTTATGCAATTTGGTAACGGCTGCTTTATGATAAATTGTGGCAAGCTTCTACTTTTGCTTTATTAGCAATCTTTAAGTTTTAAATTTCATCGAATGGTTTGACGTGTTAGATTTTCCCCAAAAAGGCAGTGATTTCTGATGTTTTGTTCGTCGGGGACAAAAGTGTCGATAAGCGAACCGAAACAACTAACAAAATTTTGCTCACTTTGTTAAATTTGGTATGGCACTTTGCGGTAGATTGAAAAAGTTTGGCGAGTGCCGGTATTCAATTCTGTGAACATCTCTTCCACGTATTTCCAAATTGATTTCCATTTTCGATGTTTGAGATACCCGGTTTTTAAGAAGTTTAATTGTCCACATTGTTTATAGATGAATTCTACCCTCGCTTTCTAGTGTATGGTATGCTGCAGCTCGAAAAGTTCAGTTTTTCCTCCTCAAAGTTTGTTTATTTCTGAAAAACGCTTCTTTTTTCGATTAAACTCTTGGATAGATTCATTTGAAGCTACTTTGATACATGCAGGACAATAGTGCCCACTGTTAAATTAGATGACCTAAACTGCACTAATGAATGGAAGCCTCAAGAACCCCTTGAGTATGGAAATTCACTTCACAAAAACTGGCAAATGGGTAGAGGGAGACCCAACACACAACGGTTATGGAAACCCAGCTTTCCCAGATCTCTAGATCGGAGCATAAAAAGAAATGACAGCAGAGAAAGTAGCTGTCGTTGTTACCAAAAGCCGAAAAATTACAACAAAATCAATTTTTTCCCTATATGTGCACTGTTACAACATATGAAAAAAACGTGATGTAAGGGACCATTCACAGGATCTTCAATTCAACCAGTGTGTTGACATATTTTTTTGTAACTCCTGAAAAAATCTAAAAGATCTGTATAGAAAACCAGTGTCCAACTGATTGGTGGCCTTCCAGTACCGTTAAAGAGATTTTGGTAAAATAATTACAAAAATAAGGGGTGAATCAAGACCTTACGAGATAGAACAACTTCTCAACACAAACAAAAATCTCAACAGAAATGACCTTAAGCCAATGTATTTTCTTCAATGCAAAAAACCCCGCTGAACATCTTTGCGGTAGACTGAAAAAGTTGAGTAATTTCTGAATCATTTTAAGTACAAGAAGGTAAACCACTTGCTTGCCCGCCCTCAAATCGCCTTTTCATAAAAATTTTAATTGACACGTTTTAAATAAGATTATAAGTATTGGTTGCAACCCCTTCTATGCTCCAAATCAGACAAACACTAGCGATTCAAAGCATCAAACGATTTTCTCCTATGACACAACGCGTAGGAGTAGCACATATTCAGTGTTGAAAACCAAAGAAAATTGAAGGAATTTTCACAACAATGGCAATTGATGGTTCGTGTCAATAAAATATTTGTTCATATTGGAAAACCTGATTTTCAAAAATCGATTTTGGGAGTCTGCGAACAAAAAAATTAAGATATTTTAATTTCGAGCAAGTGTTGATTTTATCGCTCAAACTCTTGGAGAGTGCCAGAAGATTATTCATTTGAAGCGACATTCGTAGAGCCAGGATATTCAAAAACTTCTTTTGGTTTTTGATGTATTTCCGTTGTCCTGAGATCTTGATAGCCCTTCTCTGGATGGTTTTCAAGTTCATCAGACCTGTTTTCAAAAAGCTTTGACAGTTCATTCCACATAACTGCACTAGAGACTGAGGGTTTTATACAATACCAATTTGACCAATCTTTTCAATTTCTACGCCATATTCGGTCTGATGCCGGATAGAACTTTATTTGCCTTCTTGTGTATATTATCTTTGTGTGCTGCTCAGCTCAACAGTTAGCTTATAATAATCCCAAGAACTTCCGTTTCAAGGGCTTGCCGCAGATTACGGTCAAAAAGGTCAGATTTGACTATTGTCGTCGTACTTTCAAAGCTGAAAAATGTTCATTTGATAGTTGCATCTTGATAATGCAGACACATTCAGGAATGAACATGATGTGCTGCATTACACCCGCCAGATTTTTTTTGAAGGTGCAGAAGAGCAGGGAACAATTAAAGATTCCTCAGGTTCCCCACTAGTTTTTGTTCAGTCCTCTTGAGCTGGTTTTCTCTGGTCTTACATTTTGCCTCCTATCATTATAGTCCTGAACAATTACGTAAAGACAGCCGCCAAACCAAATTGGATGACTCTTTTAATGTAGAAGTGTTTTGTGAAGGACTTTTTGTGCTTCGTCAGGCACGTCCAAAAGTGTGCAGATATACTGAACAAACAAATGTGTCGAAAAATTTTTATTTTTTGAACATTTTCGACATGTAGAAGAAATTTAAGCTGTCAGTTTTTGCACGACTGTTTGTCCACGTTTTTGAGATTGGACTGACTGCCACAGTTGTCCAATAATTTGTCCATTTTTTGAAGTGTTCGATGTTTTCCGTGACTTTGTGAAGATCAAAGCTCATCACTTTGGCCTTCTTCTGGAAAAAGATATGCCTGTAGCTGTTTGCGCCTCGTGAGTTTGTGGCGCCAATTTTACAAAAATCAGATTCATTTAACTTTTGTTCTTTGGTTTTTCTTGTACTCTTCTTCGGAGAACTCCTTGAGTGAGAGCACCGATTAGAAAACAATTTTTGAGCATTTTTACTTTTCCTTTTCTGATCGATAGATACTCTTCATTTTTGATATAGACTGACAATTTTGATAGGCTTGCAACATTTATATTTAAAGCTTTTCAGATAGCTGAATGTCACCGTTTGTTCTTGGGTTTTTCATGTACTTTTCTTTGGAGAACTCCTTGAGTGAGAACACAGATTAGAAAACATTTTTCAGCAGTTTCATTTTTCCTACTCTGATGGATAGATACCGTTCAATTTTGATATAGACTGACAATTTTGATAGGCTTGCAACATTTTTATTTAAAGCTTTTCAGATAGTTGAATGTCCCATTTGTGGCCCTTGTGAACATGATTTGAGCCTGGTGATGTGATTTACCTAGTTTAGCAGCTTCTGTTTTTTGTTATGCAATTTGGTAACGGCTGCTTTACGATAAATTGTGGCAAGCTTCTACTTTTGCTTTATTAGCAATCTTTAAGTTTTAAATTTCATCGAATGGTTTGACGTGTTAGATTTTCCCCAAAAAGGCAGTGATTTCTGATGTTTTGTTCGTCGGGGACAAAAGTGTCGATAAGCGAACCGAAACAACTAACAAAATTTTGCTCACTTTGTTAAATTTGGTATGGCACTTTGCGGTAGATTGAAAAAGTTGAGTAATTTCTTAATCATTTTAAATACAAGTAGGTTAACTACTTGCTTGCCCGCCCTCAAATCGCCTCTTCATAAAAATTTTAATTGACACGTTTTAAATAAGATTATAAGTATTGGTTGCAACCCCTTCTATGCTCCAAATCAGGCAAACACTAGAGATTCAAAGCATCAAACGATTTTCTCCGATAGTACAACATATTCATCGAAATTCGAAATTCTTAACCGAATGTTGATGACTTTAGATGGTTTTTCTGCCGAGGGATGTCTGGAAGTTTGCCACCTTCGGCCCAAATTTCTTCTTTTTTCTATAATGAACACGTTTTACTGTGTAATTAAGTATCGTCAGCTTAAATTGACATTGATTCTTTATCACTCTTTAAATCAGGCAAACACTAGAGATTCAAAGCATCAAACGATTTTCTCCCATAGGACAACATATTCATCGAAATCACTGCACAAATGTTAAGGACACATCGCGTAGGAGTAGCACATATTCAGTGTTGAAAAACCAAAGAAAATTGAAGGAATTTTCACAACAATGGCAATTGATGGTTCGTGTCAATAAAATATTCGTTCATATTGGAAAACCTGATTTTCAAAAATCGATTTTGGGAGTCTGCGAACAAAAAAATTAAGATATTTTAATTTCGAGCAAGTGTTGATTTTATCGCCCAAACTCTTGGAGAGTGCCAGAAGATTATTCATTTGAAGCGACATTCGTAGAAAAGGATATTCAAAAACTTCTTTTGCTTTTTGATGTATTCCCGTTGTCCTGAGATCTTGACAGCCCTCCTTTGGACGGTTTTCATGTTTATCAGACCTGTTTTCAAAAAGCTTTGGCAGTTCATTCCACATAACTGCACTAGAGACTGAGGGTTTTGTACAATACCAATTTGACCAACCTTTTCAATTTCTACGCCATATTCGGTCTGATGCCGGATAGAACTTTTTTGCCTTCTTGTGTATATTATCTTTGTGTGCTACTCAGCCCAACTGTTAGCGTATAATAATCCCAAGAACTTTCGTTTCTAAGGCTTTCGGTCAAAAATGTCAGATTTCACTATTTTCGTCGTACTTTCAAAGCTGAAAAATTGTCATTTGATAGTTGCATCTTCATGCTGCAGACGCATTCATGAACCGACTTGATGTGCTGCATTACACCCTGGCAGATTTTCTATGAAGGTGCAGAAGAGCAGGGAACAATTAAAGATTCCTCAGGTTCCCCACTAGTTTTTGTTCAGTCCTCTTGAGCTGGTTTTCTCTACTCTTACATTTTGCCTCCTATCATTATAGTCCTGAACAATTACATGAAGACAGCCGCCAAACCGAATTGGATGACTCTTTTAATGTAGAAGTGTTTTGTGAAGGACTTTTTGTGCTTCGTCAGGCACGTCCAAAAGTGTGCAGACATACTGAATATACAAATGGGTCAAAAAATTTATATTTTTATGAACATTTTCGACATGTAGAAGAGATGATGTAAGCTGTCAGTTTTCGCCCGACTGTTTGTCCACGTTTTTGAGATTGGACTGACTGCCACAGTTATCCAACAATTTGTCCATTTTTTGAAGTGTTCGATGTTTTCCGTGACTTTGTGAAGATCAAAGCTCATCACTTTGGCCTTCTTGTGGAAAAAGATAGGCCTGTAGCTGTTTGCGCCTCGTGACTTTGTGGCGCCAGTTTTACTAAAATCAGATTCATTTCACTTTTGTTCCTGGGTTTTTCATGTACTCTTCTTTGGAGAACTCTTTGAGTGAGAACACAGATTAGAAAACATTTTTTAGCAGTTTCATTTTTCCTACTCTGATGGATAGATACCGTTCATTTTTGATATAGACTGACAATTTTGATAGGCTTGCAACTTTTTTATTTAAAGCTTTTCAGATAGTTGAATGTCCCATTTGTGGCCCTTGTGAACATGATTTGAGCCTGGTGATGTGATTTACCTAGTTTAGCAGCTTCTGTTTTTTGATATGCAATTTGGTAACAGCTGCTTTATGATAAACTGTGGCAAGCTTCTACTCTTGCATTATTAGCAATCTTTAAGTTTTAAATTTCATCGAATGGTTTGACGTGTTGGATTTTCCCCAAAGAGGTAGTGATTTCTGTTGTCTTGTTCGTCGGGGACAAAAGTGTCGATAAGCGAATCGAAACAACTAATAAAATTTCGCTCACTTTGTTAAATTTGGTATGGCAATTTGGATTTGATTCAAACATTTTTAGGATTTGGTTACTTTGCGCTGTTTCAGTTCTTCCAAAGCTGCTGAAGTTTTTCCATCGTAGGCTTATCCTCGATGTACGGGTACCCCAGTGGAAGTTTGCTTACTTTGGGGTTCGAACAAAAATATTTCTTTATAATTCCCTCGACAGAGATGGATTTGAGGGTGCAGTTTTGAAAAGAGTACTGCCTGCGCGAGTTGAATCCAGAGTGTTGCCTGCGCGAGATGAGCAGTCTAGAGAATTGAGTAGCTAAATCCAAAGAGTTGAGTAGTTGCTCGTCTAATGCTTTATCGAACAAGTAGAGAACAGCCTGTGCGTCATTGTCTTCAATTGCACAACTGTTATAGTTTCCTTCCAGAATACTCCACAAAAGAGTTTCTTTTGTTCTTAAGCATTGTTCAGCATTTTTTTGTTCAGTAAGGTAACGTCTTTGCTTACGGTCTGGAATATTTATTCCAGTCTTCTCACAAAAAGAAAGAGTTGTAGTTTTGATCTTAGACAAAAGTTTGAACAGAAAAGTAATTTCTAGATAATTACAGCCCAACAAATGAACTCACTATTCGCAGTAATCTTCTTGATCATTTCTGTTTCTCTCCGCTCTGCGTTGTTTTTTTTCTGTTTTCGTTTGTTGCAAAGTTTCGTGCACCTTGAATCCGTTATTGACAACAATTTCAGGAGAGCTCGACCAAAGATCGTGGCCCTGATAGATTTCTGGACAGACAGCAACCTATTGGGGTTGCAGCTCTTCAAGTTTGAGCCAAGTTTCGTCACTTTGTTGAATACAGACAAGTGTAGCATTTTTTTTAAGTTGAAGAGCGCGATGAAAGTGCCCGCAACGGAAATTACCGCGAGGAGATGTAGGATTAGGGGCTAATCAGGAGAATTTAGCCAATTCCCCTCAAATTTATTAGATCATTTTTTTGAGGGGGTTAAGTGTGATGATGTGTACAACAACGCAAAATTTGGGATTAATTGATGTTGAAACGGTGCATCAGTAGATGGTTAATGGGGAATAAAACGATGCAAGAGTAGGGAGTAATTTTTAAAAAATAGCCCCAAAACTTATATCTTATTGGAGGGTACTTGTTGGGGTAATATGTAACAATTCCACCCTGATTTTCCATTGCCCACGTTACTTCCCATATCTTAAAGTGTTTCACCCCTGAAACTACCACCCTAATCGTACAAGTTTTTGAATGGTATTTTTGGCGGGTAAAATCTAACAACTCCCCCCTAATTCCCGTGACCTCTAATCCTACATCGTTTTATCCCTCTAAAACATCCCCCTAATCTTACATCTTTTTTGGGCGTAATTTTTAGGAAGGTAAAATCTAAAAATTACCCCATTACCCTCTAAACTTACATAGTTTTACCCCCTACAACTATTTTCTAATCTTAATATTTTTGGGGCATTTTCTGGGGACGGGTCGAGGTGTCAACGCTAAAATGTGCAATGAATTTAAAAATTTACGGTGAATAAGGTGAAGAGATATGAGAAATGCGATGTTTAACATTGAATGCGATGAAGATATAATACTTCACCGCTAAGAACCGCAAATCTTAAAAAATATCTTCCAAATATCTTCAGTGCAGAAACTGTTGCAAAAGAGATGCAAGAATAGCGTTGAATGCCTTGAAAGCGGTGAAAACAAATTCAGCGCTGAGAATTGCAAATCATGTACAGTAAATTTAAATTTATATTTTCCAACGGTATTTTCAGCAAAAATCTTCACAGCAGAAAATAATTCGAAAAAGATTCAGGCACAGTTGTGAATGCGTTGAGAGCGGTGAAAAGCAAACTCACCGCAAACTGCTTAAAACTTACCGCTAAGTGAGCAGAATTTTTGATCGAGGCCAATTTTAAATGAAGCGATTTAATATTTGAGGAAAATTCAATAAAAGCGTCAAGAAAACTTCATTTGATTGTCGTTTTAAAAACAAACGGTTTTCTGTTTTTGAAAACTGCCTTCTAATGTTAACTTGCATTTTTTTGTTCCGAACTTTTTTTTGTGGGGGAGAAACTATAGACAAAAACGGGTTCTTTGTTCAGTCAGTTTTGATGGATTGATTATTACTACCAACAATTGAACTCACTATTCTGAATAATCTTATTGATTGTTTCTCTTTCTCTCTGCTTTCAGTTGTTTCTTTTATGGTCGAAATTGTTGTTGTTTTTTGCAAAACTTTGTGCAGCTTGAAACCCTTATTGACAACTTTTTCAGGAGAAATCTACCAAAGATCGTGGCCCTGGTGGATTTTAGACAGACGGCAACCTTTTGGGGGTTCTAGCTCTTCAAGTTTGACACAAGTTCAATCACTTTGTTGAATACTGACAAGTGTAGAGATTTCGTTAAGTCGAAGAGCGCAATGAAACTTCCCGTAACGAAAATTGCCCCAAAATTAGATGGAAGAATAGGTGGTAATCAGGGGAATTTAGCCAATTCCCCTCAAGACACTTTCGTCATTTTTTGGAGATAAGGGATTTTGTTAGGCAAGAGTTGAAGTAATTAGGTTGAGGTAATTTGGGGGGATGGGTTATTGTGGTGCAAGAAGATGAATATTTGGGGGATAAAAGGATGTTAGATTAGGGGGTAATAGGTCTAAAACGATGCAAGAGTAGGTTTTTAATGGGTAAAACAATGAAAGAGTAATGGGTTAAAACGCTTGAAAGGTGGGGGTAATCGACAATAAAACCATGCGAGACTAGTGGGGTGATGAGGTGTACAACGATTTAAAATTTGGGGTTCACGGGTGTTCAAAAGATGCAAGAGAAGACGGTTAATGGGGAATAAAACGATGCAAGGGTAGAGGGTAATTGTTAAAAAAATAGGCCCAAAACTTAAATCTTATTGGAAGGTTTTTGTGTGGGTGAAATGTAAAAATTCCTACCTGATTCTCCATTGCCCCCGCTAACTCTTTTTTTACAGCATTTCCGCTCTAAAAATACCACCCTAATCTTGCATTTCTTTGGATGGTAATTTTGGCGGGTAAAATCTAACAATTCCCCCTACTCCCTTTAACTCCTAATCCTACATCGTTTTATCCCCCAAAAACATCTCCCTAATCTTACATTTTTTGAGGGGTAATTCTTAGGAGGAAAAACTCTAAAAATCCCACCATTACTCTCTAAACTTACATAGTTTTAACCATACAAATACTTTCTAATCTTAAGGTTTTTGGGGCTTTTTTGGGGACGGATCGAGGTGTCAACGCCAATATCTGCAAAAGATTGTAAGATTTACGTTGAATCTGTGAAAACAGTAAAGAGATGTGAGAAATGTGATTTTTAACATTGAATGCGATGAGGATAAAAAGACTTCAATGCTAAGAATCGCAAATCTTGCTAAATTTGCCAAAAATCTTCACTGCAGAAAAGGTTGCAAAAAAGATGCAAGAATAGCGGTGAATGCGTTGAAAACGGTGAAAAAAATTATCATTGAGTTGCAAATCATAAACGGCAAATTTTGCAACGGTATTTTTTTGGACGTTGATTTCAGCGAAAATCTTCACAGCAGAAAATAATTCGAAAAAGATTTAGGAATAGCTGTGAATGCGTTGAGAGCGGTGGAAAGCAAACTCACCGCGAACTGCTTAAAATTTACCGCTAAGTGAGCAGAATTTTTGATCAAGGCCAATTTTAAGTGAAGCGATTCAATATTTGAGGAAAGTTAGACGAAAGCGTTATGAAACTTCATTTGATTGTCGTTTTAAAAATAAACGGTTTTCTGTTTTTTGAAAACTGCCTTCTAATCTTAACTTGCCTTTTTTGTTCCGAACTTTTCTTTGTGTGGGAGAAACTATATACACAAACTGGTTTTTTGTTGAGTCAGTTTTGGCGGATAGAATAATCCTTCCAAAAATTGAACTCACTAAGATCTTCAAGTTTGAGACAAGTTTCTTCACTTTGTTGAATACAGGCAACTGTAGCATTTTCATTCAATTGAAGAGGCAGATGAAAGTTCCCGAAGCCAAAATTACCACAAAAAATATGTGTGACTAGGGAGTAATCAGGGGAAATTAGCCAACTCCCCTCAAAACTTTCATCATTCTTTGGGGGGTAAAGGGATTTTTTAGGGCAAGAGTTGAAGTAATGGGATTGAAGTGATTTGGGGGAGAGGTTAAACTGGTGCAAGAATAGCGATATTTGGGGGGATAAAAGGATGTAAGAGTATGAGGTAAAAAGTGTAAAACGATGCAAGAATAGGTATTTAATTAGGGGTAAAGAATGCAAGAAAAGTGGATTAAAACGTTTGAAAGGTGGGCGTAATGGGCAAAACTTGGGGTTAATGGATGTTGAAACGATGCAAGAGTTGATGGTTAATGGGAAGTAAAACGATGCAAGAGTACAGGGTAATCGTTTAAAAAAGAGCCCCAAAACTTATATCTTATTGGAGCGTACTTGTGGGGTAAAATGTAACAATTCTTACCTGATTCTCCATTACCTGATTCTCCATTGTTTCACCCCTAAAATTACCACCCTAATCTTATGTGTTTTTGGATGGTATTTTTGGCGGGTAAAATCTAACAACTCCCCCTACTCCCCGTGACCTCTAATCCAACATCGTTTTAACCCTCTAAAACATCCCCCTAATCTTACATCTTTTTTGGGCGTAATTTTTAGGAAGGTAAAATCTAAAATTTAGCCCATTGTCCTCTAAACTTACATAGTTTTACCCCCTAGAACTATTTTCTAATCTTAATATTTTTGGGGCATTTTCTGGGGACGGGTCGAGGTGTCAACGCTAAAATGTGCAAAAAATTAAAAAAATTAAGGTGAATACGGTGCCGAGATATGAGAAATGCTATGTTTAACATTGAATGCGATGAAGATATAATACTTCACCGCTAAGAACCGCAAATCTTAAAAAATATCTTCCAAATATCTTCAGTGCAGAAACTGTTGCAAAAGAGATGCAAGAATAGCGTTGAATGCCTTGAAAGCGGTGAAAACAAATTCAGCGCTGAGAATTGCAAATCATGTACAGTAAATTTAAATTTATATTTTCCAACGGTATTTTCAGCAAAAATCTTCACAGCAGAAAATAATTCGAAAAGATTTAGGAATAGCGGTGAATGCATTGAGAGCGATGAAAAACAAATTCCCCGTTAAGAATCCCAAACCGCTCAAAGTTTTACTGCTCTTGGAGCTCAAGTTTTTATCCAGGCCCACTTTAATTGAAGCTACTTAACATTTGAGGAAAATGCGTTGAAAGCGTTCAGAAAACTTCATTTCATGGTCGCATTAAAAACAAACGGTTTTCTGTTTATGAACGCTTTCTAAAACTCCTAACGTTTTGAAATTCAAATTTGACTTTCGAAACTCAAAATTTTATCTGGTACATGTTAGTTTGAAATTTTGTCAGCCCCGAAAAATAAAAAAAACCATAGATAAGAATGAAAGTAAAAACTTCTTTTCAGGAATAGAAAACAATACATCCGGGTTTTTCAAAAACTCCGGAATAAAGATTGAAATTAATTTATTGTAATAATTGTAATTGAAATCTGGTAAATTTAATTTTGATTGTAATTAATTTCAAAAGTACGTTGTTATTTTAACTCATTTCTTAGAATTAGAGTCAAAGACAAGTTTATGTACTTCGTAAATGATTTCAGTTGATTTTGAAATCTCGCGATGACCGCAAGGATCAAAAACGTTCGTTTTTTAAAGTCATTAAAGGTTTAAATCAAAAATTCCTTCTTCTCTACATCTTTAACCATTGTCAGTTTGATTTTTAACGGGCCCAAAAAAGTCGAGAGAAAGCAAAAAGTTATTAAATGTCTGAAATGCTACCGAAAAGATGGTTCATTTTTTAGCTGCAAGCTTACTCTATCACGCGGTGAAGAGTGTTCAATACAGAGAAAAGGAGGAAATTCTGGCAAAAATAACAACAGTTCGTTGACTTTCTTTCAACCGCGATACGAAGAATTGTTTGAAAAACGCACAGAATCTTCTTTCTGGTCAAAAACCGATTGAGCACTAGGACTGACAGAGTTTTGTGGCGTGATCTAATCAACAACAGCATCTCAAGCCATAAATTGAATAACTACAGACCAATTAGTTTACAAGAGCTGACAAACTACTTGACAACGAATAACAACAAAATTAAAGCGCTGGTATACTGCCAGCGTAGTGGAACCCCTGATATTTTCAAAGAGTTGTTGAGCACTGGGATGTTGGTTCAGAGAGTGACAAAGCACCTGATATCAAAGCGGAAGGCAAAATTACAGCTGCGAGACTACAGTGTGCTCCACCAGGAACCACCACCTGACTTCAAATCACTCGACATTGTTCTGCGCCACCAGGGAATTGGGTAATATGGTTATGCGTTGAAATGGTGCAAGAGTAAGGGATAATTGGGGGCGGTGGAAAAAGGTATAAAAGTGTAGGGGTAATAGGTTTAAAACGATGCAGTGTACGTTTTTAGTGAGGGGTCAAACGATGCAAGAGTAGTATAACAAAACAGTTCAAAGGTGAGGGTAATGGGCAATAAAACCATGCAAGAATAGTGGGGTAATGAGGTGCACAACGAGGCAATATATTGGAATAATGGTTGTATAACGATGCAAGAAGAGAGCGTTAATTGTGAGTAAAACGATGCAGAATAAGTGGGTAATGGGTAAAAAATTACCACAAATCTTACATCTTTTTGGAGTGTACTAAAGGGTGGTAAAAAGTAATAATTCCACCATGTTCTCCATTACCCCCGATACCTTCCTTGTCCTACATCGTTTCCCTCCTAAAAATCTAAAAAATACCATCCTAATCTTTAATCTTTTTGGATGGTAATTTTGGCGGTTAAATTTCAACAATTCCTCACTTATTCCCCAAAACCCTATTCCTACGTCTTTTTGTCCCCATAAAATATCCCCCAAACTTACATATTTAGCCTCTAATCTTACATAGTTTTTCTCTCTTCAACTACGCCCTAATCTTAATCATTTTGGGGTGGTTTTGTGGACACGTCGGGTTGTCAACGCTAATATCTGAAAACATTGTTTATTTTACGGTCAATACGGTGAAGAGATAAGAGAATTGTAATTTTTAGCATTGATTCAGTTTAAACAAAAAAGTTTGCCGCAAGTCTTCCAACAAAATTGCCGCTAAATGTACCAAATATCTTCAGCGCACGCAGAAAATGTTGCAAAAAAGAAGCACAAATAGCAGTGAATACGTTGAAAGCAGTGAAAAAAAATCACCGGTAAGAGTTGCAAATCTTGAACGATAAATTTAGCAACGGTAAAAATTTGAACGGTAATTTCAGCAAATACCTCTACAGCAAAAAATAATTCGAAAAAGATTTAGAAATAGCGGTGACTTTGTTGGGAGAATGAAAAACAAATTCCCCGTTAAGAATCCCAAACCGCTCAAAGTTTTACTGCTCTTGGAGCACAAGTTTTTATCCAGGCCCATTTTAGTTGAAGCTATTCAACATTTGAGGAAAATGCGTTGAAAGCGTTCAGAAAACTTCATTTTATGGTCGCATTAAAAATAAACGGTTTCCTGTTTCTGAAAACTTTGTAAAACTCCTAACGTTTTGAAATTCAAATTTGACTTTCGAAACTCAAAAATTTTTCTGGTACATGTTAGTGTGAAAATTTGTCAGCCCCGAAAATAAAAAAACAACAGATAAGAATGAAAGTAAAAACTTTTTTTCAGGAATAGAAAACAATACATCCGGGTTTTTCAAAAACTCCAGAAGAAAGATTGAATTTAATTTATTGTAATAATTGTAATTGAACTGTGGTAAAATTAATTTTGATTGTAATTAATTTCAAAAGTACGTTGTTATTTTAACTCATTTCTTAGAATTAGAGTCAAAGACAAGTTTATGTACTTTGTAAATGATTTCAGTTGATTTTGAAACCTCGCGATGACCGCAAGGATCAAAAACGTTCGTTTTTTAAAGTCAACAAAAGTTTAAATCAAAAATTCCTTCTTCTCTGCATTTTAACCATTGTCAGTTCGATTTTTAACGGGACCAAAAAAGTCGAGAGAAAGCAAAAAGTTAACAAGTTTCTGAAATGCTACCGAAAAGATGGCTAATTTTTTAGCTGCCAGCTTACTCTATCACGTGGTGAAGAGTGTTCAATACAGTGAATAGGAGGAAATTCTGGCAAAAATAACAACAGTACGTTGACTTTCTTTCAGCCGCGATACAAATAATTGTTTGAAAAACGCACAGAATCTTCTTTCTGGTCAAAAGCCGATTGAGCACTAGGATTGACAGAGTTTTGTGGCGTGATCTAATCAACAACAGCATCTCAAGCCAAAAATTGAATAACTACAGACCAATTAGTTTACAAGAGCTGACAAACTACTTGACAACGAAAAACAACAAAATTAAAGCGCTGGTATACTGCCAGCGTAGTGGAAACCCTGATATTTTCAAAGAGTTGTTGAGCACTGGGATGTTGGTTCAGAGGGTGACAAAGCACCTGATATCAAAGGGGAAGGCAAAATTACAGCTGCGAGACTACAGTGTGCTCCACCAGGAACCACCACCTGACTTCAAATCACTCGACATTGTTCTGCGCCACCAGTGAAACCTGAAAGCTCTGCTCTGAAAAAAAGGGAAGAACCTCGGAAACCGATAGAGGAAGGCGACAGTAAAGACCCCTAGAAATAACACAGAACAAGAGTGTATCTTCTGAGCAAAAGGGCTTCATTGCCCCCTGTCCTCGAGCCAGTTATCGCGATATGCAACATTCTACCACAGCTATGGCTCAGATACATTCTCACGTATTACAACTGCTTAAAACCATTCCTAAACTATCTCAAATATTCAAATAGACTAATGAAATGTAAAAATCGAATAGCTTTTTTGAGTAACTGTAATGATAACGACATCATGCTGGATTTTTTAAATTTATGAATTCCCAAAAACGAAGTGTTTTCAGAAAAAGTGGTGCACAGCTTTCAGCTTGAGCTCTTAAGGAAAGGAATAAGTTGCGCAGAACAAAGCCGTAGATTGTTCGAGGAAAAACTATGGGAGGATAGGGACATCCTCAAGAAAGCAGTTAAAAAATAACTTATGACTTTAATTGTATACAGCATTGGAGAGGAACGGAGATATCATTCCAAAAATATTAGTAAGAGGCTAAATTTCAAATTATCAAAACTCTCTGAGAGACAGGACAGGCCTTTGCGAAATGGATCTCATAATAATAATGTAGTTACATTGGACGGTGCCGTGAAATGTCGTAGACGTCTTGTCATCCAAAGTATCCAGTCAGCGACAAATTTAGAGAAGTGCACTTCCTTGCGGTTGTAGTCAGATCAGTTTGTAATTTAAGGGAGAACAACACTGATGGTGAAAACTGGCTGTACCATTTGATAAAGGTTGTGGTTTTTGTGTTATGAAACAGACAACATATTCGGTAAAATAAATGAAATCCCTAGTGCCAGTCAGTTTGAGGCTCTTAATGGAGAAGGCGCTGATCCAAAAGAAATACGGAGAAACTGATAAATATCATTTTGCATCAATTAATGAAACAGGGAAACATCATTGAAAAATTTTATCAGGGACTCAGGACACCTGGATTGCATGCAACCACGCTTTATGGATTTGCTAATGTACATAAAAACGGTACGCCGATTCGGCCCGTTCTGTCAATAATCGGTAGCAGCTACGAGACCCTCAATAAATTTCTGTCAACCCTTTTGGAGAGGTTGCCAGGTGCAAATATTGGGACTTACTCAAAAGATGCCTGAACCGCATTAGAGGCTACCAAATTGGATGAAAATAAGCTAGTTTTGTCTCTCGATGTTAAAAGCTTGCCCAAAAATGTACCAACAGAAGATAAATTGCGCCTAAAAAACTGTACTCCAGTGACAAGGTTCCTGAGATTCCGAGGTCATCTGTGAAGAGCCTTTTGAGACTAGCCGTGACGATTGTTCACTTTAAATATAAAAAAAGTGGTACACTCAATTGGACCATTTGCAATGGGTGCTTCGCTGGTGGTAATGTTGGCAAATTTGTGGATGAAATCTTTTGAAAATTCCTTGCGGAAACAAAATGAGGGAAGGGAAAACAAAATTCTTGGCATGAAGAGAATATGCGTTGATTGTAAACGACGCGTGACCGAGGCAAGGGAGTCGAGCGCGAATCATGAAAAACTGGTTTTATGCAAAAAGCCAAACAATCACTAACACGTTGTATAAGAACGTGAAGGAAATTGTGTGGATCTTTTCCTATTGTGCAGAAAAAGGATCATTAGAGGACATACAGGAAATGAAATTAATCGAAAGGTATGTGGATGAAATAGTGTGCACTGTCAAGGCGAACCCGCTTGTTTACCTTGAGCATGCAATCTCTCTTCACAAAAACCTCAATTCACTCTTGAGACACCTAACCGTAGTGGTGACCTGGTGTCCCTAGATCTAAACATAAACATAAAAAACATACAAAAATTAGCTGCCATTGGTCCCAAAAAGCGACCAATACCGGAAAATTCCTCAATCTCCGTAGCCGTGCATGGCTGCAACATAAGAAATATGTGATTCAACGGTCTCTGCATAGGATTCTTGTGTCTTTCCCATTATAGCCTCCCATGAAAATATAGCCCCCCGATTATGGTATATTTGCCATATTTAGGGGGATCATAGGATATCTGACCACTAAGCTGTCTAAAATGGGAAAGACCCAGATTTATTAATGCAACAGTGACAGGCAATCCTTTGATAAAAATCTTAAGAAAAATCAAGAGATCTGGACTGAAAATCAGTATCCCACCGAGTATTTATCCAGTATTGTTAATGAGACGTTGGATAACATAGTTATGAAACGAAAGGTTACAGAAAATGAACAACATCTTAAAACAATTAGGAGTCTTTACAAAAATGATATTCAACAGAGATTTTTAGTTCAATACAGAGGAAAAATCTCAAAGCTTTGCAAGTAGACTGAAAAAATTGTGTAAAAATCAAATCAACTTCACAACGAGAAAACTAAAAACGTGCTTACCGCCCTGAAATCATGTTTTGATAAGAAATTCCAATCCCATGTGGTTCCTTTAGTGGTTGCAATTCCATCTATGTTGGCCAAACCAGCCGACATATTACCACTAGAAATTCAGAGCATCAAAATAAGGATTCATTTGTGAGACAACACTTCGTTGAATGTTGTGGTAAAGCGCACAATATTGAGTGGGAGGTTCTCGATGCATGTTGCGGTGTCGAAAAACTAATTACAATATAAGCAATCTACATCAAGAAGATGAGACTGCAATTAAATCGACGCGAAGAGTACAGGGGGCGGGAATTGACATTGAAGTATTAGTTTAAATGCAAAAAAATTACATTGAAATTCAAAAATTATTCTGGTACATGTTAATTTGCTTAAAAGCGACAATATTACAATTTTGCTCTGCTGTCAGCCTATTCATCTCTAAAAGATGCGGAGCTTTGCCTTTCGAAATATCTATTTTTTTTACCGCAATTCTTAGTTTATTTTAGGACAAAACCTCGTGGGTAAAATATAAAAATTCCCACTATTACTTACCACCGTCATCAAAACTTTTTACCTAACATGGACAATTACACCTTACTCTTACATCAGTTCTTTTTTAATATACAACCCAACGTTATCAGTGTAGAAAAAATTGGCATTTAGTGTAACAGCTTGTCCTTCATTTTTTCTACCCTCATCTTTGCTCAGTTGCTACAAAGAGCGCTTTTTTGCTCATGGATGAATTCCGGAAGCAAAATTGTTGAAGTGGGCTAAAAGAAACTGAGACTGTTATAAGAACGGCGGTTGTAATGAACGACTGCTGATAAATCATTCGCTTTGTTTAAATAGTTGAGTAAAGTATCATTCTGCTGCACGTTAATATAGCTGTAATGAGGGATGGGCATGGAGTTATGCTCGCTTACCATGATGAACACTGCAAACCATTGGCTCAAATGAAGGCGAAGGTGGGAAAAAAAGCCAGCATCAACCTAAAATTGAATGGAATAGCATAACTGGATAAATTTACTTGTTATAAAGAGAGGTACAGAGAGAAAACCTCGTTTTAATGGTCGGGTTTCTCGAATTGTAGATTACTTGTGAAGAAACCGTTCTGTAATCAACGGTTTTACGTAACAACAGCTGCACGTTGTTTTGAAGTGTTGTTTTAGTTTTGAAGTATATAAGTTACGTGACTCTGATGAAGTCACTGAGAAAGTCTTGCAATAATCGAGAACCGCGAAGTGGTTTGAGATTCTTTCCAGAGTTTCGAAATGACTATAGCAAAGTCACGTAACCTTTTGAAACACGCGTTGTGCAAGTCAACTCGAGAACACTTGACTTGCCAATTGAAGTATTTGTAAATTGAAAAAGATTGTGTATTTTACGGGAATGCGTAAGTCAGCTTCGGCTAAACAAAGACAAATTCGATCATATTTCTATCACTGTCGATGAAATGAGTGGAACGTGATTGGTCCAGTGTTTTGTAGAAAACTTTATCTGAGATTGAGCTTGAAAATAATGCGAAAAGGACTGTTGTCTTTTACAAAATATCCCGAAACATTCCCGAAAATACTCCTGAAAACTACGTTTAACCCAAGCAGGGTGAGAACATTGCAGTTCAGCAGTCTTTCGACAAAATATTTGACACTGTGAAAAGTATTCTTCATGTTCGACGGGTTGGGCAGATAGACTCTTCGAACACCTACAAGCCTTTGTTTAAATAGTTGAGTAAAGTATCATTCTGCTGCACGTTAATATAGCTGTAATGAGGGATGGGCATGGTGACCATGATGAACACGGCAAACCATTGGCTCAAATGAAGGCAAAGGTGGGAACAAAAAGCCAGCATCAGCCCAAAAATGAATGGCATAGCATAACTGGATAAATTTACTTGTTATAAAGAGAGGTACAGGCAGGAAACCGCGTTTTAATGGTGGGGTTTCTCGAATTGTAGATTACTTGTGAAGAAACCGTTCTGTATTCAACGGTTTCACGTAACACTAGCTGCACGTTGTTTTGAAGTGTTGTTTTAGTTTTGAAGTATAGGTTACGTGAACCTGATGAAGTCACTGACAACGTCTTGCAATAATCGAGAACCGCGAAGCGGTTTGAGATTTTTGCCAGAGTTTAGAAGTGACTTTCGCAAAGTCACGTAGCCTCTTGAAACACGCGTTGTGCAAGTCAACTCAAGAACACTTGACTTGCAAATTGAAGTATTTGGTAAATTGGAAATGATTGTGTATTTTACGGGAATGCGTAAGTCAGCTTCGGCTAAACAAAGACAAATTCGATCATATTTCTATCATTGTCGATGAGATGAGTGGAACGTGATTGGTCCAGTGTTGTGAAGAAAACTTTATCTGAGATTGAGTTTGAAAATATTGCGAAAATGACTGTTGTCTTTTACAAAATATCCCGAAACATTCCCGAAAATACTCCTGAAAACTACGTTCAACCCAAGCAGGCTGAGAACATTGCAGTTCAGCAGTCTTTCATTAAAATATTTGACACTGTGAAAAGTATTCTTGATGTTCGACGGGTTGGTCAGATAGACTCTTCGAACACCTCCAAGCCTCGCCCTATTGAGGTCACTTCGAAGAATGAGTTCGATCGTAGAGTAGTTATGAGCTGAGGATTCCTTGCAACAACAACAAAACTAGCTGAAGAGTGAACTCTGCTGTGACGTTTATTTTGAGGGTCACAAAAATAATCAATGCTTTTTTGGGGCATGAAAAATCATTTTTTTTTAATCAAGAGCGGTGGTTATAAAAGTTTTATGTCCGCTAAGCTGGGGCGAGTAAAGCATTGATCCATATTGATTTGCGGTTGCTTTCATCAGTACTACAATGAACCGTGCAGCTTATTTTGTCAGTGAGTGAAGTATTGATGAATGCAGAATTAAATTTTAAGCAGCTTATTCAGCCATTTTAAGCCTGCTATTAGCTTTTGATAGTCAAATTGACCAGGTATATGTAACAATAGCGAGCAAAATATATCATTCAACAAATTGGGTTTTGTTGTTGGAGTGGATGCTTCAAAGACTCGATAGGCTACCAAAATTATATATATCACGGAAACGGGTGAACCATATTCAGCATTAATTTAATTTTGCTATGAATGGACGCGAGCAGTAGCTGACTTTTGGAGCCATCTGCATATCAAATCTGGGATCTTTCCTAGTATAGCCCCCCCCCCGCCCCCAGCTTAGTGGTCATATAACGTAGAGCCCCCTCCTCCCAATCATGGTAATTATACCATACGGGGGCTATAATTTTGTGGGGGGGGGGGCTATAATGGAAAAGACCCCAAATATGCTTTCATTCTAGCAGTTTCGGTTGCGACTTAACAATTTGTGCATAATTTTTTTATTGCTCAGTGATAATCCAATTGAATGTGATACTACTGTTTCCATTTCAGTATGAAATGCTATTTCGATTATTTTCAAAACTGATTAGAACAAAATGAAGATATAAGTAATTTAAAGTATGCCCGCGGAGAGGCAAATTCAGGCTCTGAATATGTCTCCTAGGGGCATATCGGTAGATGATAGCAATGTGACGTCCACACCTCTGTTGGTCAAAGATACGGGTAATTTTCCTACTCCCGTATCAACCAGGCAACCATCACATTTCTCACGCGTGATCAACCAAAACAACCTCGATTTCCCAGTCACGTGTAGTTACGATTTTCAAACCGCAAATGAGGGGTTTCATTACAGCCAAGCACCTCTAACCGGAACTCAATTATCACGGAAGAGGTCCTTTAATCAAAGTTACATTTCTCCATCTTGTCAAGTAGCTCCTCAGAGCTATAATAATACATACGGCGAGCTGACAGTTGACATTCCAAATCTAAAGCAACGCGAGGTACCAGTAGCAAGCAATTCAATACCATGTTCTCCACATAGTTGGGTGAATTCGAACCAATCCCAGTGTCACCAAGTATTTAGTATTGATGACATGGGAGCTCTTAGAGGCCACAATTCTTACAATTTCTCCACAACGGCTGCTCCTTCGGGAATGGCTCGCTCCGTGAGCTTTGGAGCAGATTCATTTCCTGACCAGCAGTACTCAGTTTATTCTGAACCAAGTTACGGTCAAGGTCAGAACAAACGGTCTAGTTTCCAGGGACCCTCGAGGGGCTCGAACACAGTTGGCTGTGACCTTCTATCTGAAAGTTCGGGATTTTACTCATTGTATTGCAACAGAGGGCAGCGATCACCTGGCTCTGACCGACCGTTTCATGTTGATCAACTAAACACAAGCCAATTCGGAAGCGATGTTTCAAACGTTGAGTCCGTTTTCAGCCAATTCAGTGAAACACAAAGTATGGAGTTCGAGTCTCTCAAATCGCCCCGTGATTCTTACGGAGCGAATGAGGAATTGAGGACGTCATTCAGTAGTGGCAGCCAATGTTCTGAGAATGTTCAGCGGAATGAGCTGGGAGATTTGATGGGTCCACAGTCTCATTCAGAGAACCTTGATGACCATAGAATGTTTTACGTTGGCGGGTACCAGCAGCATCATCATCATCAACAACAGCCGCAACAACAAGATACTTGCAGTAATAACGTGGTGCTAAGCAATACATGGAGTCACATGGATCTGGCCATTGGTCGACATCAGTCCAGCTTGCCAACAACCCCTCATGGTTATCAAACGGGTGCTTTGAATGCTCTCAATTTAGACGGAGGCTTCGACGACGTTGATTTCGATTCGTTTCTGGAAGATATGAATACGTTCTCCTATCGGCCTCATTTACAATCGTCAGAAATTGACCATACCGAAACTGAAATTACTGCAAGTATTCCTGTAAACACAACGCCAAACTCAACCCAGATCACTCCGTGCAATAATGCTTCCTCCACAATGGCGAGATCGTGCTCACTTGAGAATATTCTAGAAGATATCAATAAAACGGCCACTTCCATTGGTGCGTCACAGAACACGTTGTTCGACGTTCTGAACCTGGATACTGTCACAGAAGTACACGAGCCAACAAATGGTAACCAAAATGTTGATAACCTTACGCCAAAGCGAGTTCCAAATGTCCAACAATTCGAATCGCAGCCGCAAATTTCAAGCCAGTCTTTTCCTCAAAGCCAACAATCGAGGCCAGTTTCGCAAGCAGTCATCCAACCGCCACAGCATTTCGAGTCCAGAAACGCACATCAACAACCACTGTATTCTCAGCAAACTATCAATACATACCCTTCCGGTCGACAAACCGAGTTTGTCAATCGAGTAGATAATCGCAACAACGATAATATAAATACCTATGAATTTTTCAATAATTTTGCTAACTACCCGGGTACTGATGTAATCAGTAAAAGCCCAAAACACAAGCGCTGGAAGCTTAGTGTAATTGACAGACCATCTAGAAGTCCGTCTTTAGAGGATATTCCTACTGCTTTTAACAATATGCCACAAAAACGCAATACACAGCATGTATATTCGGTGCCATCTCCTTTAACTATGAATTCAACAAGCACATCTAACCCAAACACGGTCATGCATCAGAACCCAGCCAGCGTTGCTGGGGTTCCAATGGGGTGTGCAACTTCCAGCGGTCGTCGTGCCGTGCGCTCAAAAACCTTCTCAAACCCTCGAATGCGCTCAGCTTCGAATCCGAGTTCAGTGATCGGCTTTTCAGATGATGAAGAACTAATTATAAATGAGGGAAGTAGTGGAATGTATGTATCGGGAGGGGTCGCTGCCAACAGGCGGTGCAACTCGGACGCCAGTAAGCGACATCACTACGATTCGAGTGAGAGTTACCACAAACATGCTTCTCATCACTCGTTAGACAACAGAGAACGAGGAGCCTCATCTGGTCGCCAATCTGGTTTCTCATCTTTCAATAGTCGAAGTAGTAGTTGTTCATCGTCTAGTATCCCACCACATCCGGAGAAACAGAACACGAATAGTGGTCCTCCGATCAATATCAATATTAGCGTCATTAACTTAATTACATCTGACGGAGGCGAGAGCGTAGTTCCAGTTAAACTATCAAATGTCACAAGTAATGTGTTGAGCTCGGTCGTCGCTGATCAGACGGAAACTGCCACAAGAATTGCAAAACTATTCCAGGATAAGGGCAACTCGGAACAGAATGCCAGCAGCTCATCTAGCTCCTCGAATAGTGCTCCCTGTGGAAGTAGTGGAAGCAGTAGTACATACCAAAGTCACAATATAGCACAAAATTCTGTAATAGCTGATGATCACGATTACTGGATTCAAAGTGTTAGTTTCCCAAGTATCTGGATCTCATACGGGCTTCAAAAAAGATTTTAAGCTAATTTTGCAGCGACATGTTAGCCCTAAGGTTTTGTGCTGTATTATGTGCATTTCGTAGGTTGGCAAATGAAGAAAAATTTTGTGCAAGATAATTTTTTATTAAAAAACATATATGCTACAAGGGCCGAGAAACTCTGTGGAGCAACGCTTTTATTGGCGACACGGCGGCGTTTTTCATCAAAATCTTTTCTAAGTTATCACATTTTTGAGGCTAGAGGATCTAATTAATTGCTCTTGAACGAAGTTCATAGCAATTATTGTAAACGTGTTGGTCTTTTTTATGCAAGTTTTTCGCTTGACCGTTTTTTGAGCTTTTCTTCTAGAACATTCTTTGACTTCTCAATTGACTTTTTCACGCTTTCGTTTTTAAGTTTTGAGTGATCTCTATTGCTCTCACTCCCAAGTAAAGCTTGTTGCTAATATAAAATCAGTTGCAGCATAGCAAAAAGTAGGGACGGATAGACGAGTGGGCAGTGCTTCTGGATAGGGAGAGGAGGTCCTTTTGACAGATAAACGATGCAATTTTCAATTCTTTTCTGAATATTTAGGTGATCTCAAATGCTCACTGTTAAGAAAGATTATCGACGATTGCGAGGTAAAGAAACGTAATAACTAACCGATTAAATTTTTGCTGAACGTTGTTGTAAATTCAGAGAAAAAATATTAATCATCACTATTAGCGGGTTCTAGAATTACATATGTCTTGGTGGACATTAAGGTATCTAGTTTCTAGTTCTTTATTTTTGACCAAGAAAGTATTTGTTGTTTTTTATGAGTTGTTAGGTTAAGGCTTATTTACTCACATTTTAAGCGGAGCTTTCAAGTTTCATTGGGATAAGTACAATGTTTCATATCATCGAGAGCCTTCTGAATTAATAATCTATCCTGAAAATTTCCAATTCTCAATCGAGATTCTAATGTATTGTTCCGTGTGAATAGTTATCTCCGATTGTAAATCATCAGGGCAACCTTCAAGAATTTTTGTCTGCTGAGTCCGTTTTTTGAAGAGATTTTGTAACATTCAGGTACAAATATTTTTGTATCAAATTATCAAACTTTTAAATGCACAGAACATGCGATGTTGAAAATGAATTATTTAATTGTGAATGTTTTTAGTTAGCCGATGGTCGCATCTTCCAAACACAATTAAAGGTACTTTCAATTTAAAACCTATTTTTAATAGCAGCAATTTCCTAATGCCCCTTCTGAGGATCTTTTGGTAAGCAACGTCTCGTGTGTGTGGCTCAAATACTTACCGTTGTCGATAATTCATAATTCTATCTATTTGTAAATCAGCAGGTTGACCTTTCGATTAACTTTGTTTGTTTTTAAAAGTTTGTTGATTGTTTTGCATATTTTCAAAATGCAGGAGGATATTTAACATTTCTTAGTTTTATGTGTGTACCAAACCTATCAAAAATTTAATGCAATTGAACACCCAATAAAGAAAATGTTTGAATAATTCGCTATTTTAATTGCTCTTGAACGAAGCTTGAAGAACTTATTGTAAAGGTGTCTCTTTTATGCAAAATTTTAGCTTGACCATTGTTGCGCTTTTGTTCTAGAACATTCTTTGACTTCTCAAGTGACTTTTCACGCTTTGCTTCATTTTCGAGTGATCTCTGTTGCTCTCCTCGCGAAGTAAAGTTTGTTGATATAGCAAAAGTAATTGTAGCATAGGAACTCACAGGGGCCTGATAGCCGGTGAATACCTTTGTCGAGGACTCCGGAGATCGCGGGTTGGAATTCCACCAGGGGTGGATTTTTTGCGCTCATAAACATAAATTTATCTAGGTGCTTGCCTAGCCCCGCCTGTCTTTTGAGTGCAATTTGTCCTGGTTTATATTTTTCCATTTAAAACTGATGGACACTTCCATTTTTGAAGGACACAATTGAAGATGAATTGAATCAAATTATAAGTTGAATAGTTGTCTATAGCAGAGACAAAAGAGAATTTCCATTCTAAAATCAGTTTTTAATTGCTCTCAAAGGAAATTTGTAGCAATTTTATTAGTCCTGTCGGTCTTTTTCAGTGCGATTTTTGGCTTGACTGATATTTCGGCTGACCAATTCGACTTTTCGTCCTCAAAAATGGGATAAACAGGCCGCCCAGTGGGTATTAAGTTCTCTTAGAGCCGTTCAGCTCACTAGTCTCCAAGTATGCGATTCGCAGAAACTGTTTTCGAGAGTTAATCGTATGGTATGAAGAGTGGTTCATAGAGGTTGACCCCACAACAATCCCCCCACACACACACATCAGCCCCCTCACTTCACCCAGTCCCCCAATCCCCACCCCTGCAGCCAAAGACCCCCTCCCACCCCCCCCCACCTGTTGCCCCAATCAGCCTCCCCCGGTGCACCCACGCTGCGCTCATCTCACGCCCCTTCAATTAAGCTAAAGCTAGCCTCGCTAAACCGTGGCTAGCTACTGACGAAGCCAGCCCGAGCAATTGGCTTGACGTTAGTCGGTTATGTTAATTATTTTTGTCGAGAAAAGGACAATTAAGCATCTTAATAAACTTCAAATCTGTTGATCTAAATGGTACTAGGGGATAACAGGGAATTGTTTTTTAGCTGTTATAATGAGAAATTTTCAAAAATTGTGCAAAATTCGAAGCATTAATTCCTACAAAAAATGATTTACAAAATCACTTTTTTTGAAGAAAACGCTTTTTTGTTTGTAGTAACCTACATAATGCGACGTAAAGTTTTATAATGTCTTCAAATACAAATTAAGGTTAAATTACTCTTTGCCCGTTTTAACGAGCAATTGATGCTTTAAGAACTTACTTAGTCAAGTCACAGTCGATGTCTGTGATTGCTTTTTAAAGAAACCTTACAATATTCAAAAAATCTGCCTTTTTTAAAAATGGATGGATCAATACTTTTCTCATCTATTCGGTTTCTCCTAAATCGATGATCTGGTAAATGTCAAGCTGCAATTTTAATATGCGCTGTATAAACTAAGTAGAGATAGCATTTTATGTGCGCAGGCACATTACCGATCCTTCTTTTTTATTATGTACTTCGTTCTTCGTTTTGCTTATTTCAGGTTTGCGTGCGTAAATCAATTCTGTGCAGTTAGACATGCATTTTGGGGTAATCTAGAACTGTTGAATAATTTTTTGGGCAATATTCGTCAAAAAAAGCGCGCGATCGAAGGATTTGAAGTTTGATGCAATTAGTATTGTCGTGTGTCTTCTTGATGCGCTTCGCGTGAGCTTGAACAAATGAACTCAATTGAATGCATTAACTGACTATAGTTTAATACTCATGGAAAAGAAATGAATTAGAGCGCCAAGGGAAGTTTGATGTCTAAAATCGAAATTGAAATGTCTAATCTAATTCTATTTTGTTGATGTTTTAACGTCGAAGTCGCATCACAAATTTGCTTTGTGAAGGTATAACTTAAAGGTTTGTCTGATCTGCGTCGTTTGCCATTATCTTGGACATCACTCAATCATGTAATCTTTTGATAAGGAAGCCAGGTTGTTAGTTAGTATGAATTAATGCCGCGATGAAATAAATCCCGTATTCATTAACCCAACTTTGTCACTTTTTGAAAAGATTTGTATTTTTTGAAGAGATCTTGAATTTATCTTGTATGACTTTTCTGATTTCAGGTCACGACGGAGGAGTCGGAGAAGAAGTTCAAATGCTCTGTTTTGGTAAGTGTAATTTGTAACGCCTCCATATAATTTATGTTTTGCTACTTTTTTTATGATAAAAACTTACTAATAATACATGTAATTATCGGTATAAGCAATTGATTTCAGTAGCAACAACAGCAATTCAATAATTTTGTTCGAATTTTGAAATGATTTACTTCTTTTTAAATTAATTCTTATTCCAGTGTAAAGACAGGATAAACATGCAGCTGGTAATGCAACAAGTGTAAGGTTGAAACCAATTTTAAAGTTCTTACTAGACGCAAATCAAGATTTTCCAGTCTTCACCAGACAGCTTTTTTCAATTTCTATGAGGTTTGGTGGTTCTAGGGCTGTCTGAAAGCATTTGACAGTCGAGGTGTTCTGAATCGTCACGTGCAAGACAAGCACGCCCAGTACTCCTTCCGCTGTCCTCAGTGCCACAAACAGTTTAGCAGAGCAGCCAACCTCAAGACACACATGTGCACTGTACACAAGATTGTTCACTTCTATCTCTGCACGGTGCCAGGTGAGTTATGCTCATCATTTTACCATTTTGAATATTATTTCTCATATAAAATGATTCCCTAGCTGAGGTTCGACACATTTTATTGATTTTGAGCGTTTAATTTGTTCCAGAAAATAGTAAGCTACTCCATCTGTGAGTTATTATTAATAGCCGCCGTCAGCCTCTCAACGGCTATTATTTAGTCGGTCCCCTTTTTTACAATTCAAAGAATGTGAATTGTATTGGGGCGCTGTCTTTTTACAACTCGAAGAGGAGTATTAGAGAAATTCTTTTTTTAAATCAATTTGATTAGAGTGAATTTTGAAGCAGGAAATGAAACACGTGAAAAATTTGGAGTGATTCTGTTGCTGAACAAAATGAAGAGTAGAGCGAAAGAGAGTGGTTTTTTGTTCATATTGCTGGTTTCTAGAGAGCGAGAAATTGAGGTGTGAAAAAAAAATTCTGTAAGCGAGAAAAATTTCCTGTCCACGTGCGGCATTTTAAAGCAGTTTTTGCAATTTTTTTGGTTAAGAGGTTTGGTTATGATTTTTTGTTAATTTTAGGCTGGTTTTGTTAATGATTTGAAGGTTTCTGGAAATTCATATGAATTTTAGGCTAATTCGGAGGTTTTTCATGTATTTTGCTGATTTTTGGGCTAATTTATGAGATTTTTTGACGATTGTTTTGTTTTACTGCCTCAAATGGGTATTGAAAAGACCCCCTATTACTTGAGCATTTTTTAGATAACAAGTCGTTACAGTTTTGTGGATTTGAAGCAATTTTTTGTTGAGAAATACGACAAAAAATGGCGAACATTGAAACTATTTTTCTTAATCAATAGCCGCCCTCATCTTCTCAGCCGGTTATTATAGCGCTCCTAATTTTTTTATTTCGTCGAACAAAAAAAAATGTTTCGCTTTACCTCATTTTGCCGCTTTTTCAACATTTTGCGTGAAATCTTTTTGAATTCTCTTTGAATTCTCTAGGCTAGTTTCTCTTCTCTCATTCTGCTAGAAGTGATTTTGAACATCAGTTGCTCAGCAATTCAAAATGAACAGAGTCAGTATAAAAATTTAAAATGAGAAATAGAAACGGGATAAACCCATAAAGCCCAATTTCAGATGCCCGCTATTTGAACGTGGTTCCTATAAGTCTTATTTACCATCTCTAATGCTTATTGGTATTGATAGTAGCCCGTGTAGCCTCTCTTAAGAAACAGAAGTATGTTCAACTACGAAAGGCCATCAAAATAAATCGGTCCTAAAAATGTTTTTGTAGAAAAATCTTTTTTTTTCAATATCTTCTATTCTTTCAATCCCGATCATGCTTATTGGAATTAACGGCGGCTATTTTCCGGCAATCTGCCGGGTTTGTTTTTTGCAGTTATTTGTTTTTTTTCTGTTAGACAAAATTGTTAGCTAATTATGACTTGCCTATTGTTTTGCGAGCATCGGGATACCATATTGGCTGAAAGGAATTTTTCTTTGGATTTATGTGCTTTTGTAATATTAAAAACTTTTTCATGATTTGGCTTCAAGTATTTTGAAAAATGCTCATAAGCGGTTTTAGTAGGTACTAGTAGATACTAGGCTGATGAAGTAATTTTGACAGAGATAGTTATATCGGGATCTCAATTTATGAGAAAATTCGATCCAATTTTTTAAATCATATTTTAACAGATTTGATTTTCTTGTTTTTACTTGTTTTATGGTTTTGTTTCAAGATAATCATAAATTAGTGGAGATACGTTTTGTCTGATGAATAATTGGATGGCGTTTAGGTGGTTTTCCACTTCGATTCGTTTCCGGAGTTCTTCTGGCTCTGTTTTTTTTTAAAGATCTGTTCACACATTTTCATGATTTTTGAAGTCAAATTGGATAGTGATTTTGGTCACACCGAAACAGGAAGTGGAGTGAAGAAGCGAGTGGTTTTGCGGCGTGAAGTTTTTTACTCTAATTTTGAAGTAGAGTGAGAAAGCCGTTTTTGAAAAAAAATACGCTTTCTTGCTAGTGGTTTTTTTTCACATGCGGCAATTTCACTTTGATTTTTACTGATTTTTCGATTTTTTAGATCGGATTTTTTTTCAATGGTTTTCCCAGCCCATTCATAGTTCATTCTAGGCGTAGTTTTTTGTTTGAACCAATTTCCATTTTTCGCTAGTGGTTTGTTCATATGCGGCTTTTTTGTATTATTTTCTGTTTTTTTGTTTTTATATGATTTTTTAAAGAAATTGTTTTAATGCACTCATAGTCCATTCTAGGTCTAGTTTTTTGTTTAGTCATTAAAATTTTTTGAATGTACGTCAGGACTTGTCTTGTTATGTTTTTAAGATCTGTTCACACATTTTCATGATTTTTGAAGTCAAATGGAGTAGTGATTTTGGTCACGCCGAAACAGGAAGTGGAGCGAAAAAGCAAGTGGTTTTGCGGCGTGAAATTTTTTCGCTCTAATTTTAAGGTAGAGTGAGAAAACGGTGTTTGAACAAACTTTAGATTGCTCGCTAGTGGTTTTTTCTTCATATGCGGCGTTTTAACATTGATTTTGTTTTTTTTTTAATTTTTTCTATCTGATTTTAGAAATTGTTTGTCCCATTTTTTTCAGTCAGTTCTCGGTCTAGTTTTTTGTTTAGTCAATGACAATTCTTTGAATTGTACGTCAGGACTTGTCCTGCTATGTTTTTTTACTTCGTTGAATAAAAAATTTTTCGCTTTACCTTAGTGACAGGTTTTTCAACATTTTGCGTTATTAATTGCTAACGAAATTTGTAGCATTTATATTGGTCCTGTCGGTCTTTTTATACGATTTTTCGCTTGACCGATTTTCCTTCTGACCCATTTGACTTTTCGTCCTCAAAAATGGGATAAACAGCCCAGTGGGCAATAAGTGCTCTTAGAGCCTTTGTTCTGTTTCAGCTCAAACTGTTTTTGGAGACTTATACTTATGGTGTGAAGGGCGGTTCTTAGAGGTTAAAACCACCCACTGTTGACCCCCTCCCCCACGCGCTGTTGTTGCCCCCACCCCACTCCTGCCCCTCACCCGAAATAGTCCCAGTTAAAGAAAAAAATTTTTTGGTCATGGAATAGTTTTCAACTTTTAAATATCAAATTTTTGCAATTTCTTGATAAAACAGAGGCAACCTTACACAAAACTTATCTCAAAGTCTCGCAAATGGATTACTTGACAGAAGAAATCCAGAGACAAAAAACAGATTTGAACATTTTTTAATTGCGAATTATGAAAACTTTTCTTTTGTTTTGCACTTTGTTTTTCTATTTAATCTAATTACTAACATTGCTAGAAAACTAAAAGTTGATGAGTCGAATCCCATCTTGTAAATTATTACTAGCTCTCTCTCTCTCTCTGTGTGTGTGTGGGTGTGTGTGTGTGTTTGTCGGTTAGGGTTTCTTTCCTTCTCTTTTTTGTTCACGTTTTATCTCTCTCACACTATCTCTATCCTTAACTCTTTCTGTTGATGCCGCACTTCAGCTGCTGTTATGTGGCGTGATGTCATCGTCTGTTATCCTCATTAACGCTGAATAATAGTAGCAATGTTTTATCAAAATTGACGGCACTAGCACTTTTTAGGAAATCATTGTTAATTTCTCTCAAACGCAGTTTGTAGCAAATATATTAATCCTGTTTTTTCATGCAATTTTTCGCGTGACTGATTTTTTATCTGGGCCATTTTACTTTTGGTCGTCTGAAACGGGATAAGAGGTAGCGACCAGTGAGCGTTAAGTTCTGTTAGAGCACTTCAGCACAGTAGTTTCCAGGTATGCTGTTCGCAGAAACTGTTTTGGAGACTTATACTTATGGTGTCAAGGGCGGTTCTTAGAAATTGAGCCCACGCCGCACCCACATATGCCCCCCCCCCCAAATCCACTGTTGCACCCCCACCCACCCCGCTGCACTCAGCTGGCGCGCGTTCAATTAAGCTAAAGCTAGCCTCACTACTGACGAAGCCAACCGCTCGCCGGTCGTTTGAGAGCAATTCGCCAGACGTTAGTCGGTTATGTTATCTTTTTGACTTCTCTGGGCTAGTTTCACTCTTCTCTCATTCTGCTAAAAAGTGTTTTTAGACAGCAGTTGCTCAGCAAAGTAATTCAAAGTGATCAGAGTCAGTATTAAAAAAAAAACAAAATCAGCAATAGAAATGGGATAAACCCATAAAGCCCTATTACTCGAACTTTATTCTTAGTTACCATCTCTAATGCTTATTGGTATTGATAATGGCCCCTGCGTCGTCTCACTACGAAACAATAGTTCGTTCAAATTTCGAAATGACATCAAAATAGTGCGCACTTTAAAACTTTGTGTACAAAAATCCTTTTTTTCATTAGTTTTATCTCTTCTTTCAATCCCATCTTGGTTATGGGAATTAACGGCGGCTATTTTCCGGTAACCTGCCGGGTATGTTTGCATTGGAAGATTAAAACGGTGAACAGACAAACTCCAAGACAAAATAGTGTCAAATAATAATGGGATTGAAAGTTGAGTTGTGCTTCTGATTAGGATTCTATGCACAGTTTTTGCCAACAAATAATGAACCAATCGCTGTCTTGTAATCTGCTTTTCCGTGCTGTAATCTTTTTCATTCATGTAAATCTTACTTGCATTGGGCACTAACTTTATTAATAGCTGATATTGTTTTTTAACCTGAAATATGATATGTTCATGTGGCATTTTGACCTGAAAGCAAAATTGACCAAATTTGGGATGTGAAGTAAGTTTTGCTGAGCGAAAGAGGATTTTTCTCCATCCGTACTCAGTGAATGACTTGAAAAGATTACTAGTTTTAGCAGTTTTCTCCTCCAATTTGGTGTATTTTATGATTAACTGCTCTCAAACAATGTTTGAAGCAGTTGTTTTAAACGTGTTTTTCGAATGCAAAATTTTTATTGACCATTTTGTTCTAGAACATTCTTTCGATTTCACTTCTCGTGTGACTTTTTTAACGCTTGATTTCTGATTTCTGTGTGATCTAAATTTCTGTTATTCAGAATTGAAGTCAGTTTCCAAAATAAATCGATTGTAAAATAAGATAGCACAGGGCCCTGATGACCGTTTGGTTAAAACTTCAGTCGTGTGGTTAATGTTTCCCGGAGGTCAGGGGTTCGGACTATTTATCTAGGCTACTGCCCCTCTGAATTAAATCGCCGCGTCTGCCGTTCCGTTCGAGAGCTATTTGTTCGACATTAGTTGGTCATTGTTTGTAGGAAAGTTTTTTGCAGAAATTAATTTTGATTAAAATTTAAGCAATATTGCGTGCTCTACAATTGATATTACGGAGGTTTTTGAGTCGCACTAATCAGTCGTAATGGCAAAACGAGCTGATGTTTCCCAGTTAATTTATGGTTTTTTTTCAATTTCTTCAATTTTTTGGATCTTTGAGCGGACAATTTTGCAATCAGTTTGTATGCCAACGGCCCTTTAATTAAATCATGTATTGAATGCCTCTCTTTTTGACGTGAGGTTTTCTATAAATTGTACATCTGCTAATCTGACGTAGCTGGTTTTTGTTCAGTTTTTCATTGGTATTTTGATTGCTTTATTAGAACATTAGCACCTGCTTTTTGTGCACTGAGAGTGATCTGAGTTTTGTTTTTTTTTAATTCATTGTTTTTGGCATTAGGTGTTTTAGAATTCAAGGAAAAAATTCGTGGTTTCATTTTTAACAATATTTTAAATATTCGGAAGAATTCATTGTTTTGAGTCTTTTATTTGCGTTTTTGGGTTAATATTTTGAGGAAAAGATTGGGTTCATTGAGTTTGTTTAACCACCAATGGTAAATAATTTTTCTTCTGTTCTTTTTTTAATTTTGTTTAATTGCTCTCGAACGAAGTTTGAAGCAATTATTGTAAACTTGTTCGTCTTTTTATGCAAAGTTTTTGCTTGGCCAATTTTGGGCCTTTGTTCTGAGACTTTTCAAGTGACTTTCAAGCTTCACTTTTTCGTTTAGAGTGTTTAATAGCCGCCTCAGCTTCTCAGCCGGCTATTATAGCGCTCCTATTTTTTTGTCGAATAAAAAGTTTTCGCTTTACCTCATTTTGCCGCCTTTTTGACATTTTGCGTGAAATCTTTTTGACTTCTCTAGGCTAGTTTCACTATTCTCTCATTCTGCAAAAAGTATTTTTAGACAGCAGTTGCTCAGCAAAGCAATTCAAAATGAATAGAGTCAGTATAAAAAACGAAATCAGAAATAGAAACGGGATAAACCCATAAAGCCAGATTTTAGATGCCTGTTACCCGAACTTTGTTCTTAGTTACCATCTCTACTGCTTATTGGTATTGATACTAGCCCATGTGTGGTCTCATTACGGAACAGGAGCATGTTCAGCTCCAAAATGTCATCAAAATAATTCGCACTTTAACATTGTTTGTACAAAATTCATTTTTCGCTTCTTTTCTCTCAGTTTTTTTCTCTTCTGTCGATCCCAATCTTGTTTATGGGAATCAACGGCGGCTATTTTCCGGCAATCTGCCGGGTATGTTTGCAATTGCTCTCATTCTGAAATGAAGTTTGTTGCTAATATGAAAGTGATTTTTAGCGGTTGAGTAATAACGAGTTTGTAGCATATTGGTTATGATGTCTTACTGCTATCCTTGAGGTCGATGGTTCAAAACCCTAGCGTGTCCGAGTTTTTGCACTCAAAATATTTCTAATCTACACACCTAAATAAATTGTTCTGTTCCCAGCCTGTGGCTCGAGAGCAATTCATCCGACGTTAGTCGGTTTGTTTTTATGAAATGAACACCGAAATTTATGAAGATGCTTTTTCCTTATTAGTTTTCTTACATTATTTCCGTGGTCTCTGAATTGTAGCTTGTTTCTCTCGAGTAATAATTTGTTGACATTTTATATTGTGGCCATAAGTGTCAGCTCTACGGTAATGAGTTTTGAAAAGTTTTTCAATATTTCAGTGCTTTTTGATTGTTTTCATTTTTTTTTGTTTGCAGCCGATTTCATTCATTGTAAGGCAGTTCAAAGTCTCTTCTGGAAATACTTCTGCGAAATACGTGGTGTTTTTTGAAATAGTTTTGTGAGAATTTGGTGTTTTTCAATAGTTTTTTTTGCGTCAAATTTCAATTTTATCTGTCAGTTTTAAGGCCTCTTAAAAATTTTGTGTTTTCCAACGCTACCAATTGAGATGTCTGCAATAATACAATATTTTGCGGCTTAATCATTTCACTGTGAGTGCTCTCTCTAAATGCGTGGTTTAGTTGTGTTTGTCATTTTTAATTGCTCTCAAACGAAGTTTGTAGCAATTAAGTTAGCCCGGTGGTCTTTTTTAATGCGATGTTTCGCGTGAACGATTTTTCATCCGACCTATTTGACTTTTTAATTGCTCTCAAACGAAGTTTGTAGCAATTATATTAGTCCTGTCGGTCTTTTTTTATGTGATTTTTCGCTTGACCGATTTTTCGTCTGACGCTTTTGACTTTTCGTCCTCAAAAACGGGATAAACAGGTAGCGCCCAGCTGGCATTAAGTGCTCTTAGAGTCTTTCAGCTCTGTTTCAGCTCAAACTGTTTGGGAGACCTAATACTTGTGTTGTGAAGGGCGGTTCTTAGAGGTTGACGACACCCCCACTGTTGACCCCCCCTATTGCCCCCCCCACGGCGCTGTTGCCCGCACCCAACTGTTGCACGCCCCCCTCACCATAAGACCCCCGGTGTACACCCCCCCCCCCCCCCCTGGCTACTGATGAACAACCGATCGCTAAAAACACGCAATTTTATACTAATTTTCATAAATTTTTTCAAGTTTTTTGAAAATTTTTGTCATTTTTTTTTCGTTTTTTCAGCCCTAGGTGCCAAGAAACCTCCTCAAGGGTTTTATATTACGTTACTGCACAGTTTCTAGTGGTAGTGGAATGGTTTCAACATTTTAACATCACGAATTTTTAGCCTTTTTTGACAAAACGTGCAAATTTTTCCAATTCGACATTTTTTAATTATCCACTTCTTTCCGGACACAGGGGCCAGAAAACGTCCTTAGAGGTTTGATAATAAGTTACTTAAACAATTTCTTTTGCCATGAAATAGCTTTCAGTTTTTTAATATGACAATTTCTATCAATTTTTTTGATAAATTTTGCAATTTGTTCAGGTTTTTGTTGGTTTTTGGGTTTCTCCAGCCTCAAGACTCGAGAAACCTCCTCTAGGGTTCAAAATTAGTTACTGTATAACTTCTAAATGTAATGAAATGTTTTTCCAGATTTCAACACCACGTATTTCAGCATTTTTTCACAAAACTTTTTACAAAACTACAAATTTTTGAATTTATTGTCAGTTTATTATCGCTATTGTCAGTTTATTTGTCATTATTGTCATTTATTCAGGTGTTTCAGCCTAACAAAAATTCTCCGTTAGGGTTTGATAATGAGTTACTGAAAATTTTTTGTTGGCCATGGATAAGTTACAACGTTTATCACAAGTTTTAGCAGTTTTTTTCAACCTCTAATTTTCAAGTTTTTTTGAAATTTTTTGTCATTTTCTTGGTTTCTCCAACCTCAACAGCCACATAAACACAAAACCTCCTCTAGAGTTTGAGCATAGGTTACTGCATAGCTTGTAGATGTAATGGAAGGGTTTTCAAGATTTTAAGATCAGCAATTTTTAAAATTCTGGGGACCTGCTCCAAAGCTTCATGAAAAGCTGTCGCATAGTTTCTAGATTCATGGAATTGTTATCAATTTTTTAATGACTCCAGCTTTAGCACTTTTTTGATAAAATATAATATTTTAAATTTTCCAAAAATTATTTTCATGTTCCAAGTTCATGGATGTTTTTGAACCATTAAAACTAATTAAAGCTTGAAATAGTGATTTTGGATAGTCTCTTTAAGACAATGGAATGGTTTTGAAGATTTTAATGTGTTGAATTTTGGCAAGGTTTTGTTAAAATTTTCATTGTTTTCAAAATTTTTGAGTGTTTTTGTCCTTTTCTCAGTTTAACTATCATTACTGGCCAGCGAAGTTTTTCAAGTCTTGCAGATGGGTTGATGGCTTGCTTGACATAACTCAGGAGAGAAATAATAGTTTTGAACATTTTCACTGCAAAATCTGGAAGCTTTTTCATTTAAATTTTGCAATATTTGCAAATTTTTTAAATATCAGTTTTCTATTTGATTTGTTTACTAACAAAGCTAGAAAACTAAAAGTTTAAGAGTCGAGTCAAGCTAGCGTTAGCTTCAATAAAACTTGGCTAGCTACTGACAAAGCCAACCGCTCGCCGGTCGTTTGAGAGCAATTCGCCCGACGTTAGTCGGTTATGTTTTTTCTCAAAAACGGGATAAACAGGTAACGCTCGGTAGGCATAAAGTTCTCTTAGAGCCTGATTCCTAACCAGTTTCTAAGATTGCTATTCACCAATTGAGGCGACAATTTCATGGTGTGAAGGGCGGTTCTTGATCTTGAGAGTTTAGTCCCCCAGCACTGACCCCCACCCCAGTCCACCCTCCTCCACATGGCGGTTTGGACCCCCTCCTCGACCAGCCCTCGCACCCTAACTCTCCAAATGCTTGCATCTCTGAGTAACATCCAGGTACTACCGAAGCCAACCGCTCGCCGGTTGTTTGGGAGCAATTCGCCGGACGTTAGTCGGTTGTGATCATTTAGTTTTGAATGACAGTTATTCTTTATTTTCATTTTTTGCTTGGCGTAACGATGTCAAGGCTGTCTCGTTACTAAATGCTTTAAAATTTTTATTGTGTTTATAAGTAATTTATTGCGATGAGATGGGGGTTGTTTTCACAAAATTGTGGCGCAAAAGGCGCTTACTTTTGATTCGTCACTTATTCAATTGTTTCTGGATCATTTCTTTTATGTTCAAATAAATTATAAGTAATCAAATTGTCTCTCAACTCATTTCGGCTTTCTGCCACATTTTTGATAGTCTTGTGGAGAAGTTAAACAATTCGAGTCGCTTCCGGAATTCTTTCTGTTTTTTTTTTATTTCCTTAAGATTTTTGTTAACATAAGAGGTCATGCTCAACAGCAATCAAAAACTTTAAGCTTACACATTGCAAAATTTTTATGAATTCAAAACCCAAAACAATCAAAATCAGCTGGACAAACAGTCAATTGTTCCTAAATTAATGTAAATTTTTATCAAAAGTTCTTCAATTTTTGAGTCATTTTCCCCAAATTGACAAAAGTAACATCGACAAGATCTAATTGCTGAACTATTGGAAATTTGTGCGCAAAGGTTTGCGGGATAGGTTAAAGCATCCTGCACACTTGAAAGATGATAAATTTCAAATGTTTAAGAGTTGCAGAAACAGCTACTTTGGGTTTGGCTTTTGGAAGACAAATGCGCGGACACTTGGACGTTATATTGTGAATTGACTCCTTTTTTATTGGTGAATGCTTGAATTCCACAACATTGAAGCTAAAGTTTTCCGTTTCAACAACGGTAGCGTTTGCCAATTAGAGCTTTCGCTGGTGAAGCAGCTAATGTAAACGTGTATTTTTTTTGTTTTTTTGCAAAAATTTTCGCCTGACTGTTTTGATTTTGTAGCTTAAATTTTCTAGAAGAGGAGTATTCCCCCAGAAGTATTCCCACCACCCGGTTTTATTGTACTCGTCTTGCCATTTGCATACTCGTCTTGCCATAAGCAATGTTAAAGCTGTCTTTTCGTAGCTTAATCAACTTAAATCATGGAGCTCATCAGTGTTATTTGGGAAAAAATTGGTGGGAATCAATTGATAATTAGCCTCAGCCGCCCTCATCTCGGCCGGCCATTATTACGGCCCTAATTTTTTTTAAAGCCGAAGCAATTGTTGTAAATGTGTTGGTCTTTTTGCAATGCAAAATTCTGGAATGACTTATTCGTTTTGATTATGTGAATTTCTCTCATCCACAAGTTTCAGCAGCTCAACTCGAGTGGCGGCAGTTCACTACTAAAGGTCAATTGAAAGGTGCGCCAAAGTTTTTGTAATTTTTATTAAAATTTTTTAAATAACCGTCGTCAGCCTCTCAACGGCTATTATTTAGATGCTCTCCTTTTTTCATTCCAAGAATTGGATTGTATTGGTGCTCTGACTTTTTACAATCCAAGAATTGGATTGTATTGGTGCTCTGTCTTTTTTTTTATTTTTGTAAGATGTTTTCACACCTTTTTTCATGACTTTGAGCTTTCAAAACGGGATAAACAGGTAAAGCCCAGCGGGCATCAAGTTTCATTAGAGGCCCTTAGCCGCGTTTAGTAGTTTTTCAAGTACTTAGAGTGGTGAAGCTACGGGGGAAGGCCGTACTTTAAGGTTAACAGGTCATTTTCAGAAGTTTTTTCGTCTTTTTTTTTCGGACTTTTTGTTGGACAAGTCTGAAACTGAGGTTTGTATAAGTTGGTAAAAGTCTTTTGCAAGACGTAATTACTTTTTATGGCCATTTTAAGAGCTATATGTATTGCTACACCAAACATAAACACGGTAATTTATTCTAATTTTAAAAATATTTTGTTTTGACTATTTTTGTTGTTTAAGCTCTTGGTGTCACAATAATAGGTTATTTTATAGTTTCTAGTGGTAATGGAATGGTTTTCAACTTCACGAATTTTACCAATTTTTTTTAATAGCCGCACAGCGATAGCTGGGGCTATTATTGGCGTTCTCTTGGTTTTTTGGTTTTTTTTTTTGTCGTCATGATTTTTGTTACGACCATATGACGTCACAGCCACTTTTTGTTCATTCTTTCATGCAATTTCAACTGAATTGCATGTGTGACGTCATTTTTCGCTCTTAGTGGAGCGAGTTTTTTTGTTCATGCGCGCGATTAAATTTTTGGTCACACTTGACTTACCTCACTCTCAAAAATGACTTCCTCACTTTGAAATTGACTTTTATTTACTTTAATTCAAAGAGATAAGGTCAAATGGGTGTGTGTCACTCTAAATGAAGGTTATTTGAGATCAGCTAATATTGGCAGTAATAACTTATACAGATTTTTAATCAAAATATAACAGATCAGCTTTCAATGAAAAGACGAATTTTTTTGGTCTGTCTTTTTACTGTTTTTTTTAGACTGCCGATCTACGAATCTATTGCGGCGATTTTCTGGCAATCTGCCAGCTATGTTATAAAACTTGCAGTTTTTTCCAATTTTCTGACATTAATTGTCATTATTCAAGTTTTCCAGCTCCAGGGGGCAAGAAATCTCGTCTAGGATTTGCTAATAGTTTTCTGCAAAATTTTTATTGGCCATGGCATAAGCCAATTTTTTCAAATTGTTGTCAATTTTTAGGTTTCTCTAACCTGAACAGCCAAAACATTTCCTTTAGGATTTGATAATAGGTTACTGCATAGTTTCTAGTGATAATGAGGAATGTGTTTCAAGATTCTAATATTACAAATTTTAGCGATTTTCAAATTATAATGTTTTCTTTGACTTCCTGAAAATTTAGTGTTTTTCCTCAGTGGCCAGTGTTTGCTGCTATTGAATTTGTTAGTATGTTATTGCAGAGTTTCTAGTGGCAACAAAATAGTTCTCTGTTTTTTAGATTGCAAATTTAAGTAATTTTTTAAATAAAGCTTGCAATTTAATTTATTTTTGTTTTCAGTTTTTTTGTCATTTTCTGAGTTTAACTGTCTGTATTGGCCAACGAAACTTTTTAAATGTTGCAGATGAGATGCAAGACAGAATTCCACAGAGAAAAAATGAACTTGAACATTTTTTCAAGACACATTTCTGAAAAACATCTCTAAATATTCCCTTTTCATTTGAAGCATTTTTCACATTTGTTTTTGATGCATTTGTCCCTTATGTCGAGATTATCTACCTTTAATGTCAAATTAATCTCCTTCAAGTCTTTTGCGTGAGTTAATGACTATATTGCATTGTGTTATAAATGGCCTTCACGTTAAAAGCTTCAAGAGTTTTAGGAATAATTGTTTTTAGTTTATTTTGATTTCGAGATTCTCAACTTTCGAGATTTCGTCTTTTTGGCTGGGATTGTTCAAACTGATTTACCTTTCATTCAATTCCTTGGATTGTATTTCAGGACTTGTCCTGCTATGTTTTTTTTATTTTTGTAAGATGTTTTCACACCTTTTTTCCTGACTTCGAGCTTTCAAAACGGGATAAACAGGTAAAGCTCAGCGGGCTTCAAGTTGCATTAGAGGCCTTTAGCCGTGTTTAATTGTCGTTCAAGCGCTTAGAGTGGTGAAACTACTTGGAAGGCCGTAATTCAATGTTAAAAGGTCATTTTTAGGAGTTTTCAAGCCCAAAATGTTGCAATTTTTTGCTTATTTTCGTCATTTTTCCAATTTTTGCTGAACCAGTCTTTAATTGAGATTTGTAAAAGTTGTTAAAGGTGTTTTCCAGGATATAATTACTTTTTATGGCCATTTTGAGAGCTGTATCTTTTGGTACTCCAAACATGAACACGCAAATTTATACCTATTTTTGCAAATTTTTGCAATTTTTTTTTGGAAAATGATTTTTTTCAGTCCTAGGTGTCAAGAAACCTTCTTCAGATTTTGATTATAGAGTACTGCACTTTTTCTAGTGGTAATGAAACCGTTTCTAGCGGTTTTCAACATTTTAACATCTCGAATCTAAGCAATTTTCTGATAAAACTTGCAATTTTTTCAAGTTTTCGAACATTTATTGTCATTTTTTCCAAGTCCAGGTGCCAGCAAAGGTCCGCAAAGGGATTTAATAATGAGTTAGCAAAAAATTTTAGTTGGCCAGAGGATAGTTTTCAACATTTTGATATCAAATCACACAGATATCAAAATTTTTTTATGAGACTTTGACATTTTTTTGAAAATTTGGCATTATTTAGGTTTTTCAGGACTCAAGGGCCAAGGAACCACCCCTAGGGTTTGATAATAGGTTTTTGCATCGTTTTTAGCGGCAATGAAAATGTTTTCAATTTCTTTCATGTTTTGGCAATTTTTTTTTACAAAACTTGCAAGCTTGTAAAAAATTGTTCACCAGCGAGTTTTTCCGGCGCCGTGGTCCAGGAACCTCCTCTATGATTTAATAATAGCTCCTAGAGGTAAGGGATTGGTAATCAATATTTTAAGAATGCGAGTTTTAGCAATTTTTGATGAAATTTAATTTTTTTCAAATTTTCTGGAAATTAGGTTCCAAATTTATCGAGCCTTGAGCCAGTGAAACTATTTAAGGCTTTAGATCGGGATAGTGGATAGTCTCTGGAGGCAATGGAATGATTCTGGAAAAACTAATATCAAGAATGTCCATAAAAATTCTGGAATATTTAAAATTTGCGATTGTTTGTTTTTAAATTTTTGGAATTTTGTCATTTTCTGAGTTCAACGATCTTTACTGGTCAACTAAACTTTCTTAAGTATTGCAAATGGATTACATGACAGAACTCCAGAGAAAAAAAAATGTTTTTAACGATATTTAGAAACTTTAAATTTTGCACTTTTCAGTTTTTTTTTTTTGAAGCATTTGTCATTTTTCTCGAGTTTATCTGCCTTCAGTGGATAGTAAATCTCTTGAAATGCTTGTGCGTGAGTTAATGAGTATATTGAATTGTATCCTTTCTGCCCTTCGGGTAAAAGCTTCAAGAGTTTTAGCATGGATTATTTTGGTTATTTTAGTTTCTAAGATAATGGCTGGGTTTGTTCAATTGATCTGCTGTTCAGAGTTGTCCTGCTATGCTTTTTTTTAATTCGCTTTACCTTTTGATCAGGTTTTTCGTTTTAGATAAGTGATGATTTTCACGCTTGACTTCTGGCTTACTTCAATCGCTGTTACTACTGAATGGAATTTAAATTCTTACACGCATTGAATTACGCAATGTAGTGAATGCAGTCAAAGTCAAAAGAGCAAAATCAACAGAACCAGGATAAACCGATAATGCCTGGTCATTAAGTCTTAGAACATTAGGTTATCAGAGTTCATTAGAGTGATTGCTAGCTGACATTAGTATTAAGCTTAATATCTTTCAGTTTAGAAGCTGAATTAAGTATAGTTTTAGAACCTACCTGAAACTGCACGCCAAATTAGAACGTTCCTTGTCACTGAAAAAAATAAAATTCGGTCAGTTTCTCTCTTTTTTGTTTCCACTTCAATGTGCATCAAGCGCGTCAACGGTGGCTATTTCCGGCAGTTTGCCGGCTATGTTTAATAGTTATAGTGATTTATAATAACTTCTAATGACGTCAGTTGAAGCACCCTTAAAATAAATAAGTTAACCCCAGCCTCGACTGAAGCAGGCTGATATAGTTTCAAGCTCCTAATAGTTGTTCGAGAGCAGTTGTTCTGACGTTATTTTTGTTCATATGCAACAATTTATCTTTGATTTTGGCTAATTTTTTTTGATCGGTTTTTTTTCTCTGCTTAAAAATTGGAAATATTTTTGTTTTACCGTAAGTCAGTGCTCGTTCAACACTAGTGCTCGTACAACACAAAAGAAATATTTTGGACTTCTTTAAGTTAGTTAGCCTTAGCTCATCCTGCTCAACTTGTTTTTAAACAGTAGTAGCTCGGCAAAGCAGGATATAATTACTTTTTATGGCCATTTTGAGAGCTATATCTTTTGGTACTCCAAACATGAACACGCAAATTTATCCCTATTATAAATTTTTCCAATTTTTTTGGAAAATGATTTTTTTCAGTCCTAGGTGTCAAGAAACATCCTTAAGGTTTTGATAATAGGGTACTGCATAGTTTCTAGTAGTAATGAAACCGTTTCTGGCGGTTTTCAACATTTTAACTTCTCGAATCTAAGCAATTTTCTGATAAAACTTGCAATTTTTTCAAGTGTTGGAAATTTTATTGTCATTTTTTTTAAGTTTTTCCAAGTCCAGGAGCTAGCAAAGGTCCGTTAGGATTTAATAATGAGTTAGCAAAAAATTTTTTTTGCCCAGAGGATAGTTTTCAACATTTTGATATCAAATCACACAGATATCGAAATTTTTTTTATGAGACTTTGACATGTTTTGAAAATTTGGCATTTTTTAGGTTTTTCCGGACTCAAGGGCCAAAGAACCTCCCCTAGGGTTTGATAATAGGTTATTGCATCGTTTTTAGCGGCAATGAAAATGTTGTCAATTTCTTTCATGTTTTGGCAATTTTTTTTTACAAAACTTGCAAGCTTGTAAAAAATTGTTCACCAGCGAGTTTTTCCGGCGCCGTGGTCAAGTAACCTCCTCTATGATTTAATAATAGCTCCTAGAAATAAGGGTTTGGTAATCAATATTTTAAGAATGCGAGTTTTAGCAATTTTTGATGAAATTTAATTTTTTCAAATTTTCTGGAAATTATTAGGTTCCAAATTTATCGAGCCTTTAGCCAGTGAAACTATTTAAGGCTTTAAATAGGGATAGTGGATAGTCTCTAGAGACAATGAAATGGTTCTGAAAATATTAATGTCAAGAATGTCCATCAAAATTTTGTAATATTTGAAATTTGCAATTGTTTGTTTTTAAATTTTTGGAATATTTTTGTCATTTTCTGAGTTTAACGATCTTTACTGGTCAACGAAACTTTTTTATGTATTACAGATGGGTTATATGACAAAGTTGATTTTACTTTTTGATCAGGTTTTCCGTTTTACATAAGTCATGATTTTCACGCTTGACTTCTGGCTTACTTCATTCGCTGTTTCTACTGAATGGAATTTTAATTCTTACACGCATTGAATTACGCAATGTAGTGAATGCAGTCAAAGTCAAAAGAGCAAAATCAACAGAACCGGGATAAACCGATGATGCCTGGTCATTGAGTCTTAGAACATTAGGTTATCAGAGTTCATTAGAGTGATTGCTAGCTGACATTAGTATTAAGCTTAATAGCTTTCAGTTTAGAATCTGAAATAAGTATAGTTTTAGAACCTACCTGAAACTGCACGCCAAATTAGAACGTTTCTTGTCACTGAAACAAAAAACATAAAAAAATGGTTAATTTCTGTCTTTCTGTTTCAAGCGCGTCAACGGTGGCTATTTTTCGGCACTTTGTCGGCTATGTTTAATAGTTATAGTGATTTATAATAACGTCTATTCACGTCATTTTAAGTTAAAATAAATTAAATAAGTTAACCCCAGCCTCGATTGCTGCAGGCTGATATAGATTCGAGCTACTAATAGTCGTTCGTGATTAGTTCTTTTGACGTCATTTTTTGTCCATATGCGACAATTTAACTTTTATTCTTAATAGCCGCCCTCATCTTCTCAGCCGGCTATAATAGCGCTCCTAATTTTTTTTACTTTGTCGAAAAAAAATGTTTCGCTTTACCTCATTTTGCCGCTTTTTCAACATTTTGCGTGAAATCTTTTTGACTTCTCTAGGCTAGTTTCTCTCTTCTCTCATTCTGCTAAAAGTGATTTTAAACATCAGTTGCTCAGCAAAGTAATTCAAAATGAACAGAGTCAGTATAAAAAATTGAAGTCAGAAATAGAAACGGGATAAACCCATAAAGCCCAATTTTAGATGCCCGCTATTTGAACTTTGTTCCTATAAGTCTTAGTTACCATCTCTAATGCTTTTTGGTATTGATAGTACCCCCTGTAGCCTCTCTGTAAGAAACAGAAATATGTTCAACGACGAAATGCCATCAAAATAAATCGGACTTAAAAAATGTTTTTGTACAAAAATCTTTTTTTCGATATCTATTCTTTCAATCCCAATCATGCTTATTAGAATTAACGGCGGCTATTTTCCGGCAATCTGCAGGGTATGTTTGCTAATTTTTTTTTGATCGGTTTTTTCTCTGCTTAAAAATCCGAAATATTTTTGTTTTACCGTAATTCAGTGCTCGTTCAACATTAGGCATGAAATCTTTTGGACTTCTTTAAGTTAGTTAGCCTTAGCTCGTTCTGCTCAACGTGTTTTTAAACAGTATTTGCTCAGAAAAACAATCTAAAATGAACGGAGGCATAAAATGAAGAATAAAAACGGAATAAACCCATAAAACCTTTTTTTAGATGCCCGCTACTTGAACTTTGTTCTTATAAGTCTTAGCTACCATCTCTAATACTTATTGGTATTGAGACTAACCCCTGCATTGACTCATAAAGATACAGGGGTTTTTCGAACTACGGAATGACATCAAAAACGGAATTCCTTGGTGACATAACCTAATGAACTGAATCCATTTCTTGCCCTGAAGGCAAGCTGTGGAATTTTGTCTGCTTGATTGAATTTGACCGCGGAATCTGGAATTGATTCCCAGTCAAACTGAATAACCCTTTACAAGTTTGCCCCGATTACGCAATTCTGTCTGGGCAAAATTATTACGCAAGGTCTCGTCTCATGGACTATATCTTACGAAATTCGAAATCTTGTTTAGCAATTGAATCAGGTTTCATATTTGCCGTTGAGCTTAAGCAAGCAACCTGAGAAAACTAAGCAAAACCTGTATAGGATTTTCAACGCTATCGTTGGTTTACAGTCCATGAAGCAATCTATGTCCTTGACAATATTTCCTGTAATTAAACTCCGAATTCGTCTAACCATAACGATCGTGCAACTTTTAACCGCCGTGTGAAATCCTGATTGTTCATTTAATGCCCAATGGAACTCAAGTTTAACATTGTAGCTTGCAATGACTGTTAGATTGTGTGACATTCAAATGCTGCATTTATCTCTCTGCTATTATGCGATGAGTTAATTCATGTTTGCATGTAGGACACCCTTGAGACATCAATTTACCGATTATCATGATGGAAAATAGACTTTTGACACCCCTAATAAGCTTTCTTCCCTGTGACGCATTTTTCCTTCTTTTTCTCAAGTTAATATACGCGTTTCACCTTTTCTGTGAAAGTCTGATCTGAAAATGTATGTTGTCGGTAGTAGCATTTGACAGGCAAATGGGTATTCAGTGAAATCTGTTTGATAGTTTCATTGGTCAAATTGTATTTCTTTTATTCAGAGAACCTGAGAAGTTTTGGAGTAAAAATCTTTCTCTTTTATGATTAAGTTTTAATTGACGCAAAACGCTCATTTTTAATTTTAAAAAATAGTTCAGCTGAATTGTCCGTTTGAGTTTTATTTCTCCCTCAGTCAATTTTGAACTTGAAAGTATCTGAAACAGTTTTTGAATCGAAGCTATCAATTGAACAAGAAGTATTTGAAGGCCTGGTTAAATGAAAATATACCCAATGCCAAATTACCCACTTTATTCCCTTTGATGTTTGCGTTCATTAATCCAATTACAATTTAGCACTCGGGTGAACACGAAACAGTCCCTGACAAAACAGTCCCGAATAGCAAAATATTCCCAGACAAAACAGTCCCAGACAAAATAGTCCTAAGAAAACAGACAAAACAGTCCCAGACAAAATAGTCCTAAGAAAACAGACAAAACAGTCCCAGACAAAATAGTCCTAAGAAAACAGACAAAACAGTCCCAGACAAAATAGTCCTAAGAAAACAGACAAAATAGTCCGAACTAAAGTTAGAGTCAAACAGAAAGGAACCCCTTAAGGCATTCATTTGATTGTATTTCTTTGAACAAAAATTAAGCTGATTACAACAAAATTTTTGACAAATAATGTATATTTAAACAAGTTTTCGGTTTAGTCCTAATTAAAATCAATTAAAAACAGTGCATTCAGAAGCTTAACTTATAGATTATGTGTGTTAATTGTTTGTAGATTATATTTACAATTGCTTCAATATTTTATTTGGGACTATTTTGTCTGGGACTCTTTTGTCTGTTTTATTGGGACTATTTTGTCTGGGACTGTTTTGTCCGGACACGAGCACTCGGCATTTTAAGTATGTTTTATAATACTCAAGCGGATAATTTAAGCCCACGGTCGGTTGTGATAGTTTGATATCACATGGCCAAATGCAATAGTTAAATATTATGCTAAATAATCGTTCGGGTAGTTCCAACATTATCATCAAGTATTGGATATGTTTTGCGTATGTTGTCATATTGGGTATATTGACAGTGGGTATTTTTTGTCTTGACATCGAAAGCGTAATTAGTTTCTGAAAACACTAACTCCTGATTTGATTAAAGTTTTTATGTTTTCTTATGCCGATGACATCTTATGCAAACTGTTTTGCCAAAATTTTTTGTTATCATGTCTTTGAACACCGTATGATCTGGCTTTAGCTTGATAAAGCTTTTCTATAACAATTCATGATAATCAGTTGGAGTTTTTTAATCTAGTGCTAATATTAGACGAAAAACAAGTGTCTATTTTAGCTTATTTCATCTACTGGATATAAAAAAGTATGAAAAAATCGAGAAAATGAGATGTATCTTCAACTGTAGAAGCAATGTTTCAGAGATTACCAATAATTCTTTTTTGGTACGTCTTCGTTCAGTTTATGAGATATCGATTGGTCAAAAATGGCTTAAGAAAATAGAAAAGCCGCCATTAAGCTATTGTTCTCAGAATATTTTGGGGAGACATGCAATAATCACACCGATATGCAAGTTGAAAATGATATGATAGCTAATTAGATCTACTCAATGAGAGGTTTGTAAAATCAATTCGCTTTTTAATTGCTCTCCAGCAAAGTTTGTAGCCATTATTTAAATCATTTGGTCGTTTTTTATGCGATTTTTTGCTGAACCAATTTTGTCCTCAAAAACGGATAAACAGGTATAAACGCCTCTTAGAGCCTGACGCCTTACTATCCCCCCCCCCCTCGAAATGGTAGCATCCTTGAGCCCAGCTGGCTTCTACCAAAGCCAACCGGTTGTTTGAGAGCAATGGCGTTATTTGGTTATATTTAAAATTTGTTACAAAACACTTGCCTCAGACTCTTTAACAATGAGGACATCACAATTTAGTTCAATTTAATTAACGTGGAATGAACAAAAATCGAATTTGCCAACGAGAAATATCGAACACAAAAATACATTGAACCCAGAAAAAAGTTTGAAAAGCGCTCAATGATCCTGTGACAGCTGATGTCTAAATTTTTTGCGCTTGTTTCTGACTACATTATAGCTTCGTCTCGTGTTCTGAAACAGATTGCTAAACGGTTATCACGTACTGCAGCGGTGGTAAAGTAGCGGTGGTAATTTTTGCGTAGTCTCATCACCTCTTTTAATCACAATTTTAAGCAGCTGAACTGAATTAGTGATAGTTTACTCCCAGAAGTCAAATGGGAATTGCACCTAAATTGGTTTTTTTTTAAAAAATTAGGATCTTTTCGGGGGTGCAAATAATATGCACCCACTAAGCTGGGGGGCACAAACGGAAAAGATCCAAAACTTAGCATGTCACTGCTATAGGAATCCGCGAATTATGTCGTTTTAAGCATGATCGTGTATTACTCCTCCTCCTCAAACCCGTCGGCTGAAGCAGACTTCAATGGAGTCGATCCGCGACTCGTTCGAGAGGAATTCATCAGAAGTTTGTTGGTTATTTTTTGAGGTTTCATCGGTAGTTGGTGCCCAGACGTTGAACAGTGTCTACTTTTTCCGTTCTACTTCGAATAAAATAGTTAACGTTTTAATTTACAGTAGTCGCTCGATTTTAATTTATACGGGTCATGGTAAAATGATCTTTGCAAGATTTCAGGATCACATCCGAGAGCGCATCAGATATGTAGCCGTGACCAAAGGGCCCCTAACCCTCTCATATTGATATTATCTAATTATCTGTGCTTTGAACTCATCTGATCGTAGTAATTAAAAAGGGTTGGTGATATCCACTGGGTTTCAAAGATGTGACTATAGATTAAGAAATCCAAATAATTTAGTGTAAGGTGTTTTTGATCGTTTGTTTATTGTTGTTGTTTGTTTTGTCGGTAGAGTGTCAAGCCAACTTCCAACTGGAGTGTGAGCTGAAGGAGCACAGAAGATTGCACGTGATGAACGACACGTTCTACGTGTGCCCAGTGGACACTTGTAACTTCAGGATTAGATTCAACGACAAGAGTGCCATGCGCACACATCTTCAGACTGCTCACAGGGACAAGTTGGGTTAGTTATTCGGAACTTTTTTAAACTACTTTTTCTAATAGTACTAGTTAATAGCCGCACAGCGATAGCTGGGGCTATTATTGGCCTTCTCTTGGTTTTTTACAATTCAAAGAATTTGAATTGTATTGGGGCTCTGTCTTTTTTTTTAAGATCTGTTCACACATTTTCATGATTTTTGAAGTCAAATTAGAGTAGTGATTTTGGTCACGCCGAAACAGGAAATGGAGCGAAAAAGCGAGTGGTTGTAAGGCGTGATAGTTTTTCGCTCTAATTTTAGATTAGAGAGAAAGCGGTGTTTGAACAAAAATTCGCTTTCTCACTAGTGGTTTTTGTTCACATGCGGCAATTTCACTTTGATTTTTACTGTTTTTTCGATTTTTCTGATCGGATTTTTTTTCTAAATGGTTTTCCCAATCCATTCTTGTTAGAATCAGATTGACATTTCTCGCTAGTGGTTTTTTATTCTCGCTAGCGGCATTTAGACCTTGATTTTCAGCGGTGAAAATGAGTTTCACTCCTTGAGTTTCACCTTTTTTTTGTTTTTTGATCTGATTTTTTTTAGAAATGGTTTTTCCATTTCACTCATAGTCCGTTCTAAGTCTGTTTAGTCAACGAAAATTCTTTGAATTGTACGTCAGGACTTGTCCTGCTATGTTTTTTTATTTCGTCGCCGCGATTTTTGTTACGACCATTTGACGTCACAACCACTTCAAATCTGCTTTTTGTTCAGTCGTTCATGCAATGCAATTTCAACTGAAGTGCGTGTGTGACGTCATTTTTCGCTCTTAGTGGAGCGAGTTTTTTGTTCATTCGCGTGATTAAATTTTTGGTCACACTTGACTTACCTCACTCTTGAGGTCAAATGACTTCCTGACTTTGAAATTGACTTTTATTTACTTTAATTCAAAGAGATAAGGTCAATTGGGTGTGTTTCAATCTAAATAAAGGTTATTTGTGAGCAAGTAATAGAGGCAGCAATAACTTATACAGATTTTTAATCAAAATATAACATAGCAGCCTTCAATGAAAAGACGAATTTTTTTGGTCTGTCTTTTTTACTGTTTTTTTAGACTGCTGATCTACGAAGCTATTGCGGCTATTTTCTGGCAATCTGCCACCTATGTTTGGATCTTTTCTGTTTGTGCCCCCCCCCCCACTTTGTGGATGCATATTATTTGCACCCCCAGACGCATATGCCACGTTTTAACAATAATTTACTACTTAAAGGCTCGATTTACCTTTAAAGGCTCGAATAATTCTCTTTAGATCACTTGTTTTGTCGCATTTAGAATTTAGTGCAATATTTTTTCAAAGTTTGCCATCCTACTCAATGTACAGAATAAAGAAACAAATTAAATGGGGCATAAAAGTTATTTTCGAACCAAATATGACAGTGCTCATAAACTACTTCTTGAAAATAAAATACTTTCCGCAGAACTTCAAATAGCAAAAACTTCATTAAAGAGACTTTTCGATATTGTCCAACAAACAAACATACAAGACCAAAAGGAATTCAGAATAATCGGAGACGTTGAAATTAACGTAAATAATCGTACATAAGATTTCTCTCACATCAAAATTTAAATCAAAAGGGAGTCAAAATTCATTTATAAGAAACTTCGTTCGTAAATGGAATAAACTTCCATTAATGTTCTAGTTGTTTCAATAGTTACTAGAACATTTTAAATTTTTTGATATAATCATTTCTACAGTAAGAAGTTTTAGTATAAATAACACTTAATTCGGACTATTTGAACGTTTTTTATTTCTACTTTATTACTTCTTTTTGACGAATTTCATATCTACAGTATGTAAAAACCATCCAGTTAATAACCTTGGTATTTCGATCTGAAATTCACATAGTTTATCAGTAAAACATGTTTCCCTTCTACGTTTGAGACAAGTGATGGACGCCGCGAGAGCCGAACGGTCGTAGAGCAGAACATCAAATATTCGAGTAACAGCCGCATTTTTCCTGAGGCCTGGTTGGTGGATTTTAAGCATCAATTTAGCCCAACTTAGCGAATGTGTCAGCGCTCACATTGTTCAGGAGCATAGGTTTCGTGACTTCGATAAAGTCACTGAGAAAATCTGGCATTTATCGAGAAGCCAATCGAGATATATGCTAAAATTTCGAAGTTAATTTAGCAGAGTCACTTACCGTTGCTTGAAACACGCACTTGGCAAGCTTTGGAATGCCAACAGTTTTAGAATGGGAAGTGTATGTATGAGAATGTGGTACTGCAGAGATCTGGCTTTTTAAAACTTTCACTTCAAGGGTTGAATTTTGAGAAAATCAGTTTTGCGGTTAAACATTGGAGATGTCTGAGGTTTCGTTTCTCAGTTAAGTTTCTTGTTTAGATGGATTTGGAGTTGAAGATCTTGACCGTCTTTTGCAGAATCTAACGATGCACCACCTTGTGAACGGAAGATTAATACCTGTTCAACCTTAAGATAATCTTTACTGTAGTAAACGGTTGAAAGAGCATCCTGTCCTGAAAGTGGAAGCTTCCGCCTGTTCACGGTGGATTTGTGGATTAACTCCAGTGGCTTCTTTATACATTGGGCTTTTCAACACTGCATGGTATAGCTGACGCTGCACAATTCGTCGACGCCGACCCCGTGTGACGTCATGAGCCGATTTTGAATGAGAATCACGCAATGGTAATGCTAGCAGGCTGGCATACCCCACTCCTAACTTGTATTTAAACTTTTTAGTTGCAGCTCATTTGTCACTAGTGCCTCAAATTATCACAGAGTTGCTTGGGAATGCTTCATTCATTTCTATTTCAGTCACCCTGACTTGAATTGTGATATGAAATAAAAATATTTATAGAAGCTCTCGCCAAAGTCCCTAAAAATTGACCGACCCTTCTGCCGTGATTTCTAACTCGGCTCAAAAGAATTCACAAAATTGAGTTTTAAATTATAATATAATCGGCATACCCTATATGGTTCATTTAAAGCTAGTTACCAAATATGTCAATTTTAATAGCTCAAATAGCTTTGCAAAAACAAACATCGCAAAAACAACTGAACAATACAAACAAACAAACGAAATCGCGAAGACAACGGAACAAAAGTAATCAGAGTAGACTTAAATCATAGCTGTCTTTTTAATAGCCGCACAGCGATAGCTGGGGCTATTATTGGCCTTCTCTTGGTTTTTTGGTTTTTTTTAATTTTGTCATGATTTTTGTTACTACCATATGACGTCACAGCCACTTTTTGTTCATTCGTTCATGCAATTTCAACTGAATTGCATGTGTGACGTCATTTTTCGCTCTTAGTGGAGCGAGTTTTTTTGTTCATACGCGTGATTAAACTTTTGGTCACACTTGACTTACCTCACTCTCAAAAATGACTTCCTCACTTTGAAATTGACTTTTATTTACTTTAATTCAAAGAGATAAGGTCAAATGGGTGTGTGTCACTCTAAATGAAGGTTATTTGAGATCAGCTAATAGAGGCAGCAATAACTTATACAGATTTTTAATCAAAATATAACAGATCAGCCTTCAATGAATAGACGATTTTTTTGGTCTGTCTTTTTTACTGTTTTTTTTTAGACTGCCGATCTACGAATCTATTGCGGCTATTTTCTGGCAATCTGCCAGCTATGTTTTCCAGTTGCTTCTGATAACTCAGTTGCTTCTGAGTGAAAAGACTTGTAAAATGAATCAAAGCAACCGTGGCAAACTTGAATTTGGGGGATTTTTTGCTTCTTTGAAAACCAATTTTTAGGGAACCACTTGTCCAGTGTCAACTATACATACATTTTCGAATAGGTGACACACAGTTGCAAAGTTTATTTTAATTGCATTTATTTTTTTCGGTTAAGAAATTAATATCCCGCAACTAAACTTGAAGATGAAAATGGAGACCACGCACCAAACTCGCGGTAGACGGCAGTTATGTCTAATGAAGTTCTGGCTTTTCCAGTTTTTAAATTATCTAAATGGTATTAAATTTTTCAATAGCTCACAAATATGCTTCATGCGTATCTCTTGGTTCGGTTTTTCGTTTTATGCGAAAAATCGTTATACAAAAAGTTTGAGAAGTTGTAAAGCTGCTCGAAAGATTATAGAAAGTTGATTATAGCTTAATCCTCTGGTATGGGAACAACATTATTTCTGAGAGCAACAATCAGCAATTTTTGTAGGCATTTAGACAAGATTTGCGAAAGCTACCATATCAATCTATGGTATATATTACTAACAAAAACGAGTCGCGTTTTCAAGCTTTTGATTCGAATCCGTCTAAAAAAATTAAGTCATTTTTGCAGTTAAAATGCTACTGTCTACAGGTGTTCGAGGAGAAACCAATACATGCATTTCAAAATTTTAATAACCGACAGATAATGTTAACAAAGTGTAATAACCCAGCTTGTGGTATATCAAGCCAACAAAGTTGAAACTTCAACAGGGCTTTGGTGCAATTCTAGCATGCCTGGCCGCGGTAATGGAGATACCCTGGTTTAACTTAATGTCAAATTTGCAATTATTTCTAAAGAAATTTGCAAATTTTGTAAAATAATGCATTAATTTTACAAATATTTGCAAACAGGTTTGAATATTTGTGTCTCTATAATTCGCAGTTGGCCTTTTAGGGTACCACACAAATGGTTTACAAGGTGTACTTTGAACATTTTTCAATTTAATTAAGCAATCTCTGAGAAATGGATAGGAAAATAACCCACATTGATAAATTAAGCAAAGCTTGACCGGAACGAACTTGGCCCATTATTTGCAAATTTTTGCAAACTTATCATTAATTTGAAAAATTTTGCAAATTTGACCTTGTGAAGAGATAATTTGCAAATTTTTACAAATTGGCATTATCGAGCAAAAATTTGCAAATGTGTGCAAATTTGGCGTTAGTTTTGAACTAGGGTGGTTGGTTCGAGTCCTCTAAGCTCTAATTCTTTAGCAGTATATGGAGTTAGCTAATACCACAGTTGTTACAAAAACCGACCTTGCATGCACAGCCGTTTATTAAATAAAGTATATTTTTGGCGAGAGCGATTTTGAAATTCTAGCATTTCTTATTAAGTCGCAATTAAACATGGATTGAAATGTTAGGTTGAATGGCAGTTTAGAATTAATGACTGCAAAATAATGTTTTTACAGAGGTTGTCTAGATGGTTCTGTTGTCGATAGCAATAAAAATGTGAAAGTGCATTTGTGCAACCATAATATTTGTCGCTCTGATTAAAGCTCTATTTTGTTTAGATGAAGTTGCGTAATATATTGCTACAGTCTCTAGTTTTCTATTATTTTTCGAAACTAAATGTTCTGTCTATTGATGTTATGCAGCTAGCTGGCAGTTTATGGAATAAAACTCTTTAATAACATCTCTTAGTTTGTTGCTGTGGTGACTATCTGGATCTTGTCAACACCCCCCACCATCCCTCCGGTGGCAAAAGTAATGAAAATTCTTGAATACAATTTTGAGCGAGCAAATTATTGGCCAAGCGTAATTTATCTGAACCGTAGACTTGTGCAAATCTTGTTTGCTATAATAACGTTGACTATAGTTTAGAAGGGTACCAAAGTGAAGATTGTTGAAAAGATCCGACTATCGCATTAATTCAGTACAGTAATGACTAGATGTAAGCTTATTTATGAATTCGAGCATTTAATTTGTACTTTCCCAAATAGCAAATTAATTTAACTCATTCGATATTTCCAGTTTTCTGCGAGCGTTCACTTGCGTAAGAAGGCTGAGATTGCAATATGAAAATGCTCCTCCCTTATTGGACAAGATCAACCTGCGTAAGGAATTCTTCCTTCTGATTGGGTGAAAATGAATGACAAGGGATCCCCTTAGTTGGGCCAGCATTTTTTTTTCAATTTAGTGCCAGTTGCGTGCGTCAAATAATTATAGGCACGGTCAAGTAGCATTGTAGCTGACCTGCGAATGATTACAGCAGGCAAGGACTAGGCAAATAATTGGGACGAAAATCTATTTCTAATAAAAATCTTTTAATAAATTTTTTCTATAAAAGTGGCTTCATTCCTGACAACAATTTTACACTATACGAGTTCAACAACTTCTGAAGACGCTTTATGGGTTGTTATATAACAAACCCAAAACGTTTTTTGATCCCCAGAGTTTCACTTAATGTAATTTTGGTTCTCGATCTTAATGCAAGGACCACTGCATGAGAAGTACTGCTCTTGAGTTAATTCTTCCAGACAACAAATGAAAACTGCTAATTTTTTTTCACTTTTGTGACTGTTTGTACTCGTTTTGTCTGGTAATTAATTGCTCTTGAACGAAGTTCATAGCAATTATTGTAAACGTGCGTGTCATTTTTTTGCAAAATTTTCGCTTGAGGGTTTTGACTTTTCGAGTGACTTTTACGCCCTTGACTTTTTGCGTTTCGCTTGATCTAAAATTCTCTCTCCATCACAATTTCGAGCAGCTGAATTCAATTGGCGGCAATGTAATACTAAAACTCAAATGAAAAGTGCGCCAAATTTGGTGCCATTTTTCACTTTAAATCTTAATAGTATATGTTAACCTCTAATGTGGTTATTTGAAACCCACTATTGAACTTCTTAGTCCCACGGCCCCCGACTGAAGCAGGCTGCAATTGATTAGAGCTCCCACTAGTCATTCGAGAGCAATTCTTCCGACGTTTAGTTGGTTGTGTTTTTAGCTGAAGTCATGACTTGAAACTTGACTTTCGTTTTAGAAAGTAGACTTCTGTTTTCGAACATTGGACAAGTAGCTTAGATTGTAATGAATAGTAATTAAGAACTGATGGTAACATTCAAGGTTAAGAGGTCGTTCCGAGAATTGTTGATCCCATATAAGTCCCTCCAACTTATCTAAACTGTCCCCCCAATAACCCCCCCCCCACTAAAAACCTTGCCTTCCTACACCAACCCTCTCCACACACCTACCCCACCACACCTAACCCCCTTCCAACAACCGCTCCCTACCAACTACCCACCGCCGCAACTACCACCCACTATCCCTCCTCCAACTACCCCCAACAACACTAGCCCCCCCCATTTTATCCCCAACCTACCTTTCTACCCCAAAATATGTTGTTTTTTTCTTTTTAATAGCCGTGAAGCGATGGCGGCTATTACTGGGGACATCGTGGTTTTTAAGATTCAAAGAATTTGAATTGTATTGGCGCGCTGTCTTTTTTTAAGATGTGTTCACACATTTTCATGATTTCAATTGCAATTTTCGGCCAAAAGACACAAAGGAAGAGGCTGTTGGTTTGGAGAAATTTTCTGCCCCCCCCCCCGCACTCCTGAGTTTTGTAGGCATATAGATTTTTTGCCCTCGATGAGGACATGCTATATAGAACAACACAACTTGTAACTGGGTCATAACAAACGCTGATGGACAAAACAGAAGAGTCAAAATTTTTGAGATGAAATAAAATATCACTGAAAGACATCCATAATATGTATTCATCCCAAATGACTGATATATACTGAACGGCAAAGCGCCCCTACTTTTACGAAGTAAAAATGCATTTTTTGAGGCGATATTACTCAATTCACTTAAATCCACAAAGTAACTAAATTACACTAAATCATTTAAACCGCATTTTAAGACAAATTTTACACCATTGATCCCCTGAAGTAGTCCTCTCGCCTTTATTTAAAATTCACATAAAACACGACGATCATTTACCAGAAATTCCAATGCAGATGATGAATTTCATCCAAGCTTTATTTTAAAAAGAAAGTGGTCTCAAGATGTGATGTTTTCACTTTTGTGCAACTATGATAGAGTTTGCATTTGCATTAAACATTAGTGGGAGAAAAGATGTGATTAACTGTGATATCGTGACAACTTGTGAGACTTGGATGAAATTGATCATCCTGGGGCGAAACAGACTGCTTCCGAATTTTATTAGGGTTGAAAAAGCCAACCCACGCACACACACAAAAAGATGTGCATACCATTATCTTCTCCCATCAAACGCCACTCTATCTAACTAAACCAGTGCGACTCGTCGCTGTAAGCGTAAGCTAGCTACACCAAAACCGGCTTTGCAACCTTCGTTGGCGAGAACTTGGTTCAATATTTTAGTGGATTTACGTTTATCCGTTCACAAATTAATCTGTACGCGAGATAAGGTACTCTATGAAATTCAGATCAATAACCGATATTCCACGTAACATTGACTATGTTCTGCCACTTAAACTTGAAATCAATTTCGTAGCCTAATATTCTCAAAAACGACTTCGGCGTGACCAAAATCATTACTTCAATTTGACTTCAAAAATCATGAAAATGTGTTTACAGATCTTAAAAAAGCCCCAATACAATTCAAATTCTTCGAATTGTAATAAAAAACAGTTATCTGACTGGCGAAATCCAAACATAAAAGAATGATTTGACATGTCAAATGAGGCGTGAACTGAGACGTGAAATGACACGGGAAATGAAGCGTAAAAATTCAAAACTAAAAAATTTTAATAGAAAACCTATTTCACTTGATCTGCGGTGGTCTGTTTTGTTTGGTGTCCTAAAGATTCAGCGGACAGCTGTAGAAAAATTCATTAATGCCGTTTCTTAATACGACAAACTAATGCAGAAGGCAAATAGTAGTAGCTTTGTGGTATCATAAACTACTGATCATAAAAATGAATTATATGAATTAAATAAATGTGATTAATTGAAACTCTAAAGATACGGAGACCAAATTGCATTTGTTACCAAATTTTTTAACAGAGGAAAAAAGTTGGTCAATACAAACTCCAGTTCTTAATTTGCTGCCAAATGTGATAAAGGAAATTTAATTTGTGTTGCTTGTTCATCTTGATTGTTTCTTTCTATTGCGAAATTTTGGTTCCAAGCTACCTGTGTGGGTTAGTACGTCCAACTGTCATATATTGAGAATATCAAAAATAGGAAAATGTCATACGAAAACCAGTCTAAATTCGTATGACTGGTTCGAAAACTTCGCTAGCGCACAGGTTTGTAACTTTTCGTACTTTTGTACGTCCAGATTCTATACAACGCTTCTTATGTATATTATATGTCACCTTACTCTGGTTTTAAGATATCTTCAATTTTTGTTATTTGGTACAATCTAAGATATACATAGGGCTCCTATAGACTAAAAATAAGTATTTGATAACAATATTTTAAACAGAATAATTCAACTGTATTTATTAGCTTTGATTAAAACAGCGTGCTATGAAAAATTATATGCACAGGTATATAGTTTGTCTTGTTATCTATTTTTACCATTATATCTGTTCGTATTTTCTTTCATTTAGCGCAGCAGTTTAATATCACTAAACTTGGCAGAATTTAACGAGCCGAGAAAAGTTCCAAAAAATCTTAATGTTGTTTTATCTAATGTTAGAAGGTCGCTTTTGTCGGTGCACCTCGCATAGCTGACCGAATTATGCCCATCTCTTATTCGCCCGAAGATCGGGCTTTCTTGGAGGGCAAGCTGGAAAATTTGCCCAAGTTCAATTCCAGAATTGTGCGGATATTTTTGAGCTCAACTTTTACAGGTAAAGTTTTAAAATCCTGCAACTATAAAACAATCTTGAAAGGAATGTAAGATTTTGAATGCGTATATAGTGAGGATAGTATATCACTGTAAAAATAGTTTGAAACCAACCATGTTCAGCAGAAAGTTTAATCACAGTTCTATTTGGGCTGGGAGGGTATCGGCCGAGGTCGGGTTATCGGCTTGGGACCATCTTATTAGAATCCTGATCAGAGGGCTTTGAAAATTACGACGCAGAGGTATACCCAAATCGTCACGGGCAGATATGCCCGATGCGTGCATCTCGTGTTCGTTTTTACTATGTTAATACATTGGAAGTGGAACAATATTGCGGAAAATAGCTACTTTAGCAGAAACCGGCAAAATGGAAGGGAAATTAGAGACCCGTGTTCGCAAAAGTGTCCTAATCCTAGCCGCGATATACAAATACAAACTTTATAACCTATTTTTCGCACGGCTTGTATCACGCACCTGCTCTTTTTATGTATCGATTTTTCGCACGCAAATTAGCTCAATTTTGCATATAATCTGCAATTAAGTCTAACTTAATTACTACTTATTTAGTTAAGCCTAACTTATTACTATTAGTAGTATTTTATTAATACTTTATTACTGCTTATAGTACTCTATTACTACTTATTACTACTTATTAGTACTATTTATTACTACTTATTAAAATTGGCCAGTCTCACATTGATATACAAAGCCTTTGATGTGCAAGGGGTTTTTCGGAAAAAAATCAGTTTTTGTGGTTGCATGTATTTAAAGCACTTTAAAGCTTTGAAAGTTTCAATTAAATCTTTTTTAAAGTGCTTATTGCACGCTCAAAATGCGCGCGAATAATAGGTACCTAATCTGAGCGGAAACGTGCTACAAGATTTGTAACCTACTTTTTGCACCGAATTTTTTTTTTTCGCAAAATTGGCGGAACCCCTTTTGCGAAAAGTAGGATACAAAGGATGTCTCCTAATTTCGTTCATTGTATATATCTAACTTTCGAGCCAATTTTACTAAGACGGAAATTTTGGGGTATACCTCTGCGTCATAATGAACGCACGTCTAAATCAGAATTGCATCAAAATTGTGTGAACAAAAATCGTTGACTTCAACTTGAGCATTACAAGTGATATTAAATAATTTTTCTAAGGCCAATATCTCGTATATCGCCTGCCGTTATATTTGTTGCAACAATTTTTTAAAATGAGGGTTTTATATTCAAAGCCGACTTTTTTGTCTACGCAGCGTTCAGAAAAAAAAGAGAAAAATTACTTTGTGGCTCCTAAAGCCTATTTTTGATTTTACAATAGAACTTCAGTTTTCAAAACAATTTGAAAAGAGGACCTTTATGAAAAGATTGGGACGAAAGAAGACAAAAGTGGGTTTTGTTGCGATAAAATTGTTAATATATTATATTTAGTTGTGATTAAACTTAGTTGTGATAAAAATTTTTAAACATTACGTTAAAATTATATTAGATTATACAAGTTTGTTCAAAAAGGACACAAAGTAAAAACTTCTTCAATATCATAGAAAACAAGTATTTCAAAAAACAAAAAAGAGAAAAAACTAACCTTTTACTGATTCTTTCTCTCTCCCTCTTCGTTAATAGTTTAATCTTTTGACCTTTTGAAAATGTTCTGTAGCTCAATAGATTTTCGACAAAACCACAAAAGAAGAGGGTTATAAAACTTAGAAATCGAAAAACAGAAGGTGCTAATAATTAAAAAGATTAAAAAAAGAAAATTTTCAGTTTCTTTTTTTCTTTGAATTGGCAACCTAATAATTTTTTTTAAAAACATTGCCTTTTAGTTGATTTTTCGGGTTTTATTTTCTCGAAACTCAATCAAATTGAACAGTTGTGATCCTCCTGATATACACAAAACTATAAGAAGAATGTACCTAGAGAACTAGGAAAGGACAAAATAAAACAAGTACTTCCATATTGTTTTTGCAGGTTTTGTGATTATCTGAGCAAGATGAATTAAGTGCAATGTAGGGTTTCTATTTAGCAGACTTTTGATTAAACGGTTGCACAATTTGAACAATACTCTGATTTTGTTGTACGTGAAAATTCGAACAATTTGTTTCAAAAAATACGTTTTGCCAATTTCTGCGTCACTTACGATCGATTTTTAACTGAGTTAACCAAGCATCTTATACTACAAACCAGAGCAACAGAAAATCTAAATTTTGAGGAGACAGAAAAAGCTGTTCTTTTACTTCTTCTTTCTGTTGATTTTGCCTAGCGCTTCTAATGACCTTTTAGTTCTAAAAGCTCATTAGATTTCTTTCATGTTTTTAGAACAATGTGAAAGAAATCATTTGTATAATTTCACTTATATTTAAAAAAATATAACCTCAAATCAGGAAGATTTAAGGAAAAGTAGAATATGATAGTTTTCTCGTAATTATGTGCGCACTTTCCCTGTATATCTTGTACGGCTGTATCCTCAGTTTTAAAGGGTTTTTTAAATCAAAAATACAGATGTTTTTACTAAGGTTAATTCAAAAACAACAAGAGAAAATTAGCTCATTCAGGAAAAAACGAAAGAAATGTTTTCCTTTTCCATTTTTTAACTTAAAGGTTTCAATTCAATTTGATGCTTGCACTGTCCAGATGGGCGCAATTTGATTAGCAGTTGATTTGTCCCATTTTTGAATGAATGGAAATTCTAAAAGATTTTTTTCAAGGTTTTAAATTCAAATAATCGAAAAAGGAAGATTCTTTCTAAAGCAATGTCCTTAGGTATTCACGGGTTTAAGATCCATGAATGGCATGATCCATTTCTATGATCCATCTCTGCGGCTGCAACCCGGGTTGCCAGATAGCAGGTCCCTCTGTTTGAAGATTTTTCTAGGAAAAGTGATCTAATCATGGAAAAGTGATCTAGAACAAATCATTCAACACATTAATCACATTCCTTACCTAATTTCCAAACTATTACCGGAATTTTGTCAACATTATGCGGCTGACCCGGTTATTGGCATCAGTTGCGACTCGGGGTAATATTGTGGCCCAATAACTTGCACTGCACTGCCCTTACTTTTGAAACTTTCTAAGCGATTATGTAACTTGAAGATTATGTCATTTTAGACACCAAATTGGAGCGTGACATCATTCTGAAAGAATTATATCCCCATTTCCGCTCTTTCTGTGAGTCTCTCAAGCTCGAGTTCCAACTGGTCGACATGCGATGGGGAATCAAAGACGATGCGAGATCTGACCACTCGACTGAGAAACTGTGTCTAAGAGAAATCAGGAACTGTGTTCAGTATTCCGCGGGGCCTAATTTTGTGGTAACTCAATTTCTTTTAACCCCGCCACAGTGAATCGAAACATCTTCGCATTTTCCTTGACATTCAGCATATCGAGATGTTCCATGATCTCAAATTAAATTATCACGATCTTTCATCATCTTACATGGTTTCAGTATGTTTCTTATCAAGGTGAATCAAGTTTGGTTTTTTTTACATTTGTTTGAATTCCATTTAAAATTAACTAAATCTTGGTTTGTCTGGTCGTGGTGAAACATATTTTTATTAAGTTTTCAATTTGAACTGTTAATCCTCATCCAGTCACCGAAATTGGAAACAGAAATTTTGATCTCTCCCCTTAAAAAATTTTAGTTTAACCCTTTAACTTTTACCAACAAAATTTTATTCGATTTTCCCGCTGTTTATTGGGCGAGATAAGACCTTAAAGTTAGTGAAAACTTTTTCGAAGTTACTCTTTCCTAAAATTCTTGCGGAAAGGTCTCAAAAGACGATAAGCTGTATTGTGATCTCTTCTGTTATTCTACTCTCTCGATCACTTTCATGACCCAGACCTCTTTTTACAGCCTTATAGGTTATAGATAGTGCCACTTATTTTTGCGCGTGAAGTAGAATTACTTAATTCTAATTGACTAACCGACTCTGGAAGCCCATGAATATGGACATCAATTATAACGGCAAAAATATAAAACTTGATGGCGTCAAATATAAACACATGTTATAAATATTCTGGAGGCTGATTGATATATAGAAGCATTTGCTCTTTAAAAGAGAAAAGCGTCTTCTCAGTATCTGATTAGCTGAAGAATTCACATATTTGACTTCTGTCTGCTGCAAGTTATTTATGTCTGAAAAAAATTCTAGTTTCAGTTCCGCTCATAATGGAGTTTTTATGTGGAGATAGAGAAAAAAATCGATATCATCTGAGAATGAAAAGAGCTTTTTTTAAAAAAATCTGTGAATATTTTCAACGTTACCTTCGAAATTAAAAAATGTTTCGAAATTGAGGGGAGTTGACAGTGATGGTTACTGATAGCGACGGTTAGTTTAATCGAAGAGCTGTGAATCATTAAAGAGAATCTGTATTATTAGATAGTAATCCTAAAAACTAAATTACTGGCAAAATCACTTAAAGAACAGTTTAATATTTTTGCCCATGAAAACAGGGATCACGATTGAGATTTTGTAAAAGGCAAGAATATAATGGAAAGCACGATTTTTCAAAGGTTTTTTAGGTTGAGGGACTCAGATTAATTCTTTGAACAAATCCGATAATAACCAAGAACCGATTAGATCTTCGAATTATGAGCCAGAATTTTGTAGTCGTTTTTATAAAAGTTACTCAAGTTACTCAATAAATTAAACACAAACATTCAAGTCCAAGAAGTTTGTCAGTTTTTATGGGAGAGTTTAGCACTCTGGAGTTTGACACTGTAGAGAATTCGTTTTTGAAAACCTGCACATGCTATTTTCAAAAAATGCTGAGCAATTTTGCTGAGACAATGAGCTTCTTACACTATTATAGAATTTAACAAATTTAATGGAACATTGTCCAGTTCAGTTCATAGACACGTCCCGAACAAAAAATTAGCCAAAACAGTTAACAGAATTCAATGCTTACTTTCTGAACAAATTTGAATCAATTGAGATTGCTCAGTCCTTAAAGCAGTCCTTAAGCAAAATCTTTCGTACCGTTTTGTTACTTAAATTTGATGTTAAAATCTCTATTTGATCTGAATTGTTACAGATATGTTAGAAACTAAATTCTCTAGATTATAGCAATCATTTTTAATGAATTTTTGGGCCTGACTTAAACTTCTGAAAAATTCAACAATCTTGATGCATCCGATGACGATGGTGGTCTAAGGCAATTCTTTATTATATAATCTAAGGCAATCAATATCACCAAGGGAAAAAATTGCTCCTGTGACTTTACTACATAGAACAGCAAACGAAGGCTAAAAATCTGACTTCCTTACCTTTTAGATACTTGATTTTCAGGATGAAATTAAAGGAATAACGATATATAGTTTTCGCCAATATACAAATTACCACGTGCAGTAGTAGTAGTAGTAGTAGTAGTAGTAGTAGTAGTAGTAGTAGTAGTAGTAGTAGTAGTAGTAGTAGTAGTAGTAGTAGTAGTAGTAGTAGTAGTGCTGGTCTTTCTTTATCCACCCTTTCTGAACACAAAGGTGGGTTATGTTGAGCATCAAGGAATGTTCATCTTCCGCCTTAGCCAGGCAATTCAAAATACTAATTCTGACACCACAAGACCAGGAATATTGTCAGATTGGCCGAACCGCATACATCTTGAATAATTGGTTTAAAACGTTGTTAAAAGGATTAAAATCTTCAGCACTAACCGTGCTCTTACTGATATTGTTTCACTGTATAATAGAGTTCAGTATGCTTTACAGCACGTCTGAAATCAGAGGCAAGTTCTCGAATATCTCGCGGATTTGGATGGATTCCATCTTTGCTTAGGTGCTTCACAGCCTTAAATTTCTTCAATGTTACAAAGGGGACATTCAGTTCTCGAGCAACATCTCTGTAACAATAGTTCACTCTAGCATATGTTTCCGCTTTCCCTCGTCGACTAATTAGCTCAAGAATTGAAACATGCAAACGGTAGAACTTCAATTTCTGAATCAGATAGAACATTTCATCCGATGTCTCTACGGGGCCCATCAATCGTTGATTTTTCTTGTCAAATAGATTATTCGTTCCTGCCATCACAATAACTTGGCGTACATTTCTTTCAAAAATTTCTGTAAAGACGCTTTCAGAGCACATAGTAGATATACTACCACCTGGACATGAAATTGTAACACTATTTTGAATAAAAACACGAAAAACAAGAGATGATCCCAAAATGCAAGTACGCTTTTGAAATTGTTGTTCATTATCACCAATAACTCGTCGATACGGCTTCGATTTGTCATAAACTAGACAGCCCCTCAAACTGAGGTTTCTTTTGATGGTATCAATTCTGGACCTTCTTCTAGCATCGCAATCCATACTAATTTCTGAAAACAGGCTGTCCGTAACACATTGAAAATAGAAGTGTCTTGAGTTCCTTCCTGAATAGTTTATGGTCGCTTATTTCTCTGAGTGTTTGGGTTAGTTTGTTCCATAATTTCGGACCGCGAATGCAAAAAGCTCTATCGCCATATGAATTTTTTGACTGAACTGTGACAGCCTTGAAAGCATTTACTGATCTTTTCCTGTATTGGTCAGGTTGAATTTCCACAAGATGATTCAAATAATCCGGCACATGACACTTATGAATAATTTTATGGACAAAAATGAGTACTTTAAAATCAATCCGTTTATCGATAGGAAGCCAATGTAGATGATACATGAAATCTTGGCATGATTCAGACTTTTTCAGTGAAAAGATAAGCCGACACGCTGCATTCTGTACCCGTTTGAATTTCATAATCTCTGTTCTCTGTTTTGGGTACTCCAGATAAAACTGAGTTGCAGTAATCAAGGCGAGATATTATAAGGTTCTGAACCACTAGTTTTCTCGTTTCAATCGTAAGATAATGTCTGATCTTGTACAGTTTGCGAAGCTCATTAAAGCACGAAGCAGTCACTGAGTTTATGTGTCTTGTCAAAGAAAGGTGTTGGTCGATCGTTATGCTCAGTGATTTAAAACTGGGCTTCAACGTGAGATTTTTCCCTGCTAAATCAAGCGTAGCTAAGTTCCGTTTTTGCTTTCTTGATGAGATTAACATTACTTCAGTCTTATCAGGATTTACTCTTAACTTCATCTGACTGAAAGCCTGGAACAAAAGACTCAACTTCGTGTCTAGATCCTTTATATCATGTTCCAAAGTTTGTTGCCTCAAAGTCGAAAGAATTAGTGTATCATCTGCATAAACCTGATATCTCAACTGAATTCGCTTCATCAAATCACCAATTGGAGTTACGTACATAGTAAAAAGCAGAGGTCCAAGGATCGAACCTTGTGGTACGCTAAAATCAACAATTTCTTCAGCAGAGAGGCAGTTTCCAATTTGTCCTTTCTGTTTTCGTTTGCTGATGTAAGACATGATCCAACTTTTGCATTTACCTCTGATGTTGAACCAGTTTTCTAACACCCAGCCAAAAATGTCATGATCTATTGTATCGAAAGCTGCTGAGAGATCCAAGCCCAAAATCAGTTGTTTTTTGTTTGAATTAAGTTGGAGCAGGATATCATTGAATGTTTTAATTAAGCAAGTTTCCTTAGAGTGGCCAGCTCTATATGCTGACTGTTGCACATCCAAAATTTGTAATTTTCAAGATACTCTTTAAGTTGATCAGCCGCTAATCGTTCTAATAATTTTGAGAAGAATAATGTATTTGCAATAGGCCTATAGCTGCTAGGTAATTCAGTGTCAAGGTTCGGTTTTTTCAGATTTGGCGTTATGACTGCAGTTTTGAAAAAATCAGGAAACGTGCCTCGTTCAAAGCTGCTATTGGTTAGATTCAGAAAATGATCACACCAGGAGACAAATGTCTGCATAGCCACACTTGTTGGAACTGGGTATAGCACGCAGAAACTATTTGATGTATCAATAAGTGCTTCTCTTAGATTTTTCAATTCTACTGAAATGAACTGATCAAGAGACATTGTGACGTGATTAAATTCATCAACCAAAAACAAGCTATTCAGGCCATTATCAGTGGAAGTAGGAATTAATTCTCTGATACCAAGTACCTTGTCTCTGAAGAACTTCTGAAATCTGTCAACGCTCATTTTAACTGATCCCCAGTTCCTTGGAACCTTGTGCTCAGTGGGAGCACCAAGTATCCGATTAAAATTTGCAAATTTAACACGCAGGTTGATGTTTTTATTGACGTTTCTGTCAAAGTACATCGATTTCTTCAGTTTAAAAGCTTCTTTATACTTTAAAATAGCTTGCTGGTACGCTAATTTTTTCTCACTTGTTGGGTTCTTCTGGTAGAAAGGCTCTGTTCGGCGACGCATCTGTTTCAATGTTTCAAGCTCTGTGTCAAAAAAAGGACAAATGTTTGTTTTTGTGCTGCGCTTTTCAGCGGTTACATTATATTTCACAGCTTCAACAAAAGTGTCAACGAGCAATTCTGCAAGGTCATGTGGGTTTGTGATGTGCTGATTGAGAGCTAACGGTAACTCCAAAGCATTGCTGAAATCTTTCCATTCCACCTTTCTCCAAATTTTCCGAACACACTGAGAGGATTTTTGGGATGTTATCTCCGATACCATCACGAATTTGATTAATTTATGATCAGAGAAACTCAGTTCTTTTGCTAACAATACTGAGACGTTTTCGCAGTTATTTGTAATGATCAGGTCAAGAATATTTCCACTCTCATGAGTCGGCTCTAGAACAATCTGGAAAAGACTTGATTCTCCTAAGAAATTGGTCAATCTGGTGCTATGGGGAAGATTAAAGTCACCCATAATAATTACATTTCCTTCCAGTGAAAATGGCAACACTTCGTCAAAGAGAAGTTTCCAAAAATCAGTAGAGTTAGCAATTGGTGGGCGGTATAGCAAACAAATATTAACAATTTCGTTGGTTTTCAACTTAAACCATGCGTATTCCAAAAACGGATTGCAGCCATGTGAAGTGAGCGTGAAATTTAAGTGTCTCTTATAAATGGCAATGAGTCCACCACCTTTTGCATACGTTCTCGGAAGATTGAAATGATCATAACTGTTTGAACTGCAGTAAAGTTGCTTTGTTATCCAATTTTCATCAATGTTCGAGGAGATCCAAGATTCATTAACAAAGAAAATATCGTATTCATTGATTAAAATTTTATCTTCAAATTGCTCAATTTTATTTCTGACTGAACGTGCATTTAAAAGTGCACACGTAATATTTTTGAGTCAAGATTCATTCGAAAGGTCTGGTGGTAGTGATCTCAACCAGTTCCGAGCATCATCATTCAAAAAGAATCGTCCATGAACCACATTGCTTGGCCAAAAACTGTCTTCCATAATAGTTTCATGGGCCTCTTCGGAAAAAACTAGGTGAAAGCTTTTCATTTTTGAGCTTTCCTTTGTAATTTCTCGCAGGTGGAGTACAGGGGCTCCGCCATCACAACACCAGTTTCTAATCATAGTTTTTGTGCAGTTTTAATTTAGTCTCCCAAGAAAAATGTGTCGCCTAGAAGGTTTTTTCTTGATACAATTGAAATCATCATTACTCTGATTCGTACCAAAGTTTTGCCTTTGGGGTCGCATTGTTTTTTTTCGCACCTGAAAATCCTCAGTGTTCATTGCATCATCGTCATTTTCGTCATCCGGTTTATGTCTTTTTGAGCTGTTCGTGCTGTTAAAACGACTCCTGAAAGGTTGAAAAGGAGTCTTGCTTCGGCCTGCGAGTTCAAAACCGAAAATTCCGTTTTCAGATCTGTTGGTAGGGGTAAAAGAATTGCTTTCATTCTGCGTTGTTTGCTGTACGACCGAGCTATATTTAGGTTTGAGTGCAGTGACCTATAGTTTCAGCGACCTGATATCTTCTGGGACAGTTTCTAATGCAGCTATTTTTTGTTTCAGCTCCAACACAATATCCGTAAGTGCACCGAGAGAATGCGGTCCACAATCTAGACAGTTACAGAGCATATGTTCTTTCACAGGCATTCCGAGTCCCACGCATTTTAAATGAGCAACTTTCTGACAGGTGGCACAATTTATCTCATCAACTTTCTGTGTTCCCGAGTTGCAAAAAACACATGTTGTCTGCTCAGCCCACGAGCGGAGAGTCATACTGTTGTCCATATTTGTGAACTTCTGCCCTAGCTGGGCCTTCTGATGTTCACGATTTTTCTGCCCTAACCGGGACTTCTGATTACTTGAGATTTTTCTGCCCTAACCGGGACTTCAGATGATTCGTGATTTTTCTGCCCTAACCGGGACTTCTTCTTGTTTTTGATAATCGCGTTGATTTCTCCCTTGACAGTAACAGAAAGATTTGATAGTTGGAGTTCCTTAAGAACGCACTTCAAATTAACCAGAACTCTAAAATCCCCTTTTCTAGGGCAGTCCAATAATATTTCAGGTTGTAAGCTAAACTGAAACACTACTTATCAAATAGCAAAGAATTTGCTATTTAATAAGTTTATCACAACAATTAGGCAGTATTCGTTGATAAAACTTTGTCTTCAAAAAGTGCACCAGTAGCAATGTGGTGGTGTGAAAATACTTAATTTTTCAACTAGAAGAAAACTTTGATTCAATTTCGATTCGTCCCTTCTGTTTTAGTCTCGGAACAAGAATTTTTCAGTGAATCTGCAGTTAATTTCACGTCTTGTTTGAGTATATCAAATCTTTTAATTTCTTAATCCAAGTCTAGATGCTTCTAAAACATGCCAAGTCTCTAATAAAACTCGTCAAATCGTCAGTAAATTGTCGGCCAAAACTTTTCAATTGTAGGCCATATTGTCATTTTTTTAGTCCCCAATTTCCAAAAATTACAAATTGCAAAATTCAAATTAAAGCTTTTAAATTTGACAATTGCAAATAAGAATTTAATGCTCAAAAACAATAGGCTCGCTTTACCTAAATATCTTTTCAAAAATGATGAATCACCAACGGTATACATGCAACACATGAATTATTTCTTGCATGATCTTTCCATGGAATCTAGATAACCATTTGTGATTTTTTAAGGATTACTGGGAAATCATAAATCATACGTGATGTCAGAATTTTATGTCATTATGAATCATCTATAAAATCTAGTTTGCCGACCGTCAAATCTTACAAATTTTTTTATGACTTTTTAGGATGGGCCTTATATTTGAGCAGAACAAAAAGTAAGTAGGTATAAACCTGACCGAACAGACACAAAATTGGCTATGGCTTGGATCGAACAGACCAAGCAAAATTACGAGCCAGACAGAAGGTGTGACCGAAATTTTGCTATGTTCCTGGGTCACGTACCAGCGGAGTCCTCGTCTGAAAAATTTTGCGTGATTGTCAACACGTTTGATTTTCTTGTGTGATCCAGGTGTTCCTGTGTGACAAGTACGGATACGACCCAATTCGAACTGAAATTCCTAAGTTCGATTACATGAGTATGGAGACAGTGGCTAGGAACAGTGGCATTGACTTCTCCTCAGTCACCAAACTGTACAAACTGGACGAGAACAATCTAGAAAAGGGGACCGGGATGTATATACCACTTGTAAGTGAGATTTTAAGTTACATTTTGCGCGAATTTGACTTTTAATCATTTGAGTTTGAGTTTTAATCACGCAATAATTTTTGAACTGTTTAAAGCATTTTGCTGCTAAAAAATATTTCTACATAGTTTTGCCTCCCTTAAAATCCGAACGCTTTGCTAGATTTTAATTTTATTTTCAATAATAAATTCTACGATAACTTTTAAATCTATTTTAAACTTTTCTACTCGACGAATTTTGTTACATTAGGTTACTGAAATCGGATTCTACGAAAATATTGCAAACTATAAGGGCTTTCTTGAAACCAGATTGATCCAAAATTTGTGTTCTGCATTTCTACTGATAGAAAATTCTTATGCTTCATTGATTCGAGCGAATGTTCAACGCATTGTAGTTATAATCATTTCAATAATTGATAGTTACCGAAAATAGCTTCCAAAATCTGCTTATTGGGTTTGAAAGGTTCATGTTTCAGCTGTTAAAACTGATGAAAAATGCAAGAATTGCGTTGAATCTGATCAACTGTCGAACGCATTTTGGTGACAAAAATTTCAACGCTAAATTTACAGCATTAACATCTACAATTCTAAGATTGTTGTGGTGAAAAAAAAATTGTCACCGTAACTAACCTATATTCGTCCGATATTTCTTGTTGATTAAGCCGCGACCCGCGCCATTCTGGCTAATTCTAGACTCGAACTTCGTATTTTCAGCCTTCAGCCTTTTGTGTTAAAATGATCTACCGACGAACATTCTAAAACTTGGGGGTAAAAGTTTTTCGAAATTTGAGTTGCTGTGGAGCAGAAAATTAGTTTATTAATTTGTTTTCAGGTGTTTAAAAATAAACAAATATTTATATTCTAGTGAGAGATATATGCGTACTTGTCACTAAATGTAAAATATATCCAATTTGAAGTTGAATTTTTGTAGAAAATCCCACAAGTGATTCCCGACTTTGAGTCTCGCTCTCCTGAGAAGAAGGCGGTGGCTGAGAAGGAATGGGACACTCTCTTCAACGAAGTCCAGAAGACACTCAAACTACTTGCACATAGGAAGTTCCAGGTAGTAAGGCAGACCCCATGTGGGCACTTTTTGCATATTTATTTTCTATAGAGAGAGTTACTTATTTCTGCGCGAAAAGTAGACTTACCTAAATCTAAAGGGCTAACCGACTCATTAAAACGCTGAAGGTAACTTCAGACGTAACGACAATCATTCTATATATATATATATATATATATATATATATATATATATATGTGTGTGTGTATGTGTGTGTGTGTGTGTGTGTGTGTGTGTTGCCAGAGTCATTGGTATATAAATACCTATTAGAATCAAGAGCAATTCGCTACTTAAAAGAGAACAGAGTCTTCTCGGGCTCGGGCTGTGATGGTTGGAATTCACAGAATGGATATCTGCTGCCACAAGTGATATACTTGAAACCCCGGCGTCAAAAATTGGTGCGATTTTTTTCCATCAAATGGTCAAAAGAAATAAGGAAAACTATTTTGTTTACAGTTTCACATTTTCAATTTTGGTAGAATTCTGGTTGCTAATGGACTGCAAAAGGAACGTTTTTCTTCCAAGTAATTTAACAAAAGTTTTCACGCTATTTTTTGTGTCCAAATTGGAAACGAAAACTATCATATCTTGAGCTGGCAACTCTTTTCGTTCATGTTGATTGAAATTGGTTCTTGTCATATCATTTGATCGTCAATATTTGGTATCGTTCATTTATTCACATCCGTTTAGAATTGAACCATCGCATCTCAATATTAAATTTTAATTAAGCTTCTGAAACAACATTTCAAGAGCAATTTAGGTTTTCGCAAAAGTGGGACCCCAACCCGGCTGGTCAATGTATCTCTTATACGAGTATTTTAAAACCACTAAGTCTTCACACCCAGACTTCATATATAATACGAATTTCGGCGTTTTTTCTGCATGAAGTTAAAGTCTATGCATAAAAGTTGCATCATATTTTTTAGTGTACAATTATAACTTTTAATTAGTAATAATTGAATCCTGACTTGGAACCAACTTGAAGAAACTAAAAGTCAGGCATAAGGATTATACTGCAACCGTTTTTCTGCTTTGAAACCAACCAATTGTGATGGTTGAAAAATCAAAATTGGTCCCAAATGACTATATGACTTGTTCGTGATTTGGACGCGTGACCCCTCAATAATTAGACGTACCAAAATTCCGAATTCCATTCAAATCTGATTGCTTGAGAAATTTAATGCATTGTAACTATGTGCGTTTAAATAACCTAAGTTTGACGTAGCTTAATTCTGCATTATTTCAGCCGAATTTCATTGAGCAGTCAGCCAATCCGAGGACAGTATTAAAATTTTTCCAGTTCTGATTGGCCAGCAACAAAAATTTCTGTAATAGGATACCTCTGCTATTTTTACTACCGCAACATTTAATATCAGCAGATTACAAATGACCTATTTTCACTAATTCGTATCACATAACTTAAACCGAAGCACATTTAAATTGCACCATAAGATCATTTATTTTATACACATGAGAGTTTGAATTACTTTTGAAGCGTAGGCTGTGTTGTTCATTTAATTTTTCAGGCAGTAATTTTTTAGGCAGCAAGATGAAAATAAGCTATCATATGTATAAATTGAAACTTAAAATAACACTGGCAGCCTCTTTAAAATATATTGTTTTCGGGTCTTTTCCGTTTATGCCTCCCCATACGTTATGCACCCCCCCCCCCGATACAGAGCACATGTCATTACGTAGCAAAACATCAAGTAAAAATATGGCACGTGGGCACTGGGATGCATCTAATATTGTTACGCAGTAAATGAACGAATTTCATCCAATCAGAATCGAGTATTTCTAAACTTCTAAATTAATAAAACGTTCTAATATACGTAGAAAGTTCCGAAAAAGTTCAATTAACCTAATTTTAAGTAAATATAACCACTATATGTATCGATTAAGCTGGTTTTTGGCTTAATATTTTTAGGTTTTCTAGACACTTGCCGATTGAATACGAACTGATTTTGACGTCAATGACATCAGACAAAAAACCAGTTAAATGAACAACAAAAAATCTTGCCGTCTAAGTTCCACTTGCTGGCTTCATCGTTGCTTACACGGTGCATTGATCGTTAATGCTTACGTTGTATGTTTGTACGTCTTGATATTATAATGCTTATACGTTGCTTTGTTCTAATAACACGTTGTTGCTTATATACCGAAATGAATTGACTTCCGAAAGAGTGGTTTTACACCTTTTACATTGGTGCCGCTCCTGCTTATGAACGAACACTTTTAGCCTAATTGTTGTGATAAACGTAATAAAACGTATTAAAGGGCAGTATGGCCACTTGATAATCGTTGCTAAAGCAGCAAAGAAAATTAAGCGTAGCATTTTATTGTTACAGTTTATCAAATATGGGTTTCCCTGAAGATATGTAGTGCAGCATTTGATACGAAATTATATCTGGCGAGAAACCAGATGATCTTATACTGCGCCCATTTTGCTCGCGTGCTTTCCATTTTATATATATCGCAGATCAATGTACATGTTCTGCTTGCGATGAACGAGTTCTGTGGCCTAAAACTGGATCCGAAGAGTATCTCGAGCTATCAGAGTGCCTCAACCCAACCTTCCCTAGAGTCGATTCCCTGTTTGTTGATCTGAAGAGGTTCAGTTTGACAACTGACTATTTTGACGAGCATGGATTTGAAACCCCGATCGAGGTTAAGGAAATCGCAGGTTTAGAGTTACAGGTTCCTCATCCAAAATTTACAATTGATGACGTTGTCAGCTGTTGATGGGTCCTTCAACTCATGGACAATCCCGAACAAAAAAACTGTAAGAACAGAACCTTTTTTGCAGTGAATTGATTACAAACGATTTAGACGGCAAGTAACCCAACCCCTGATATCTTTCAAAGACATTTTCAAGGGGTTGTGTAGTCAAATAACTCCGTGAAAATCATCCCTAAAAATTCACCATTAACCCCACAGTTTATTTTTTTGAGCTTAAAAAACATCAAGGTTCGGAGTTTGATCAAAGCTTCTGATACTCACTAATCCTTTTCCGCCAGATTGTAAAGAAAAGCAAGTAGTACTATCACGACAAGTCTCAGCGAAGTAGTATAAATTTTGGAGAAGGGAGCTGAGAAACTTTTTAAGAAAAAAAAAACATCGATTTTGAAAATTTTTTGGTCGAAAGTTGGGAAATTCAGACAAAATGGTCCATTATGGCTACATAGCAAAAAATTGACCTCAGATATGAGAAAAAAAAGTGAGCACATAATGCTATATTGTTCAATTTTGAAAATCTTTGGTCAATTTTGAGGCAAATCAAAAAATTTAGAAAATCAATACCGAACATTGATAAATCGTACTTTCAAGCTTAAAACCGTCCAGTTTACTTGATTACCGTTCCGTAATCAAGAATCTGCAAAAATTGACCAAAATTTGAAAAATTGAACAGATAATGGTGTGAGATATAAACTCACAACCTCCGGCTCAAAAAAAAATTTGCCTTCTTATTATCTTCGTATCTCGTTTTCGTACCGTACCGTCCGCTTCGTTTTCGTTCCTTAACTTCACTATTCACAATTTCCGTTCATTTTTCATCAGCGTCGCTCTCCCAAAATTTTGTTTTTCGTTTTTTTTTTCCAATCATTCCGTTTTTTCTTTCATTCAGAGTTGTTTTTCTCCGCCTAATTTTTCCTTCGATGTAGTATGTCATATGTGATGAAGTATGTTGTGCTTTTTTTGTAGTATGTTGAGTACGCTAGTATGCTGGTTTGTTGTTTAGTTCTTACACCTTTCTAGGGTGTGACTTAAGTTTATTCTCGAGTTACGGCTGTGTTGTCCTTTGACATTTCAACTCTACTAATTTATTAGCCCTTCTGTTGTAGTATATTGATTTTGCTGCTGTTTGTTTGTGTGTACCTGTACGATTGCTATTTGGTTTGGTCCTGTTGCCTTCTAGGGTGTGACTTAAATTTATTCTCGAGTTACGGCTGGATTGTTTCGCGACTTTTCCAACTATCTTAGTCTACAAACACACTATTGTAGTTTATTAAATTTTGCTGTAGTTTGTTTAATAACGTTAGTATGCTGATTGTTTGTTACGGTTTGGATTTTGATAGGATGTGACTTAAGTTTATTCTGGAGTTACGGCTAGTAAATTTCTCGACCTTTTCATCCTTTTAGTGTACTACTGCATTGCCGTAAAATAGTTTGTCGTTAAATTTGTCGTTATAGACCCATTATGAACTATATTAGATTGTCTTGCAGTAGCTTCTCTCCTTCTTCTTAGGGTGTGACTTAAGTTTGTTCTGGAGTTACGGCTAGATTGTTTGGTTGAGTTTTTGCTGTGGTCTGCTAACATAGTTCTTTCCGACCTCATTTCCCGCCCGTTCTTTCCCACCGTCCCGTTTTGTTGCATTGCGCATTTTTCGCTCGCTGTCCCCCACGTCCCGTTTCCGCTACGTCGCGCACTGCTCGCTCGACTTCTCGTCTGTCCCGTTTCCGTTGCGTCGCGCGTTGCTCGCTCGACTTCCCGTCCGTAACGTCTCCGTTTCGTCGCGCGTTGCTTGCTCAACTTCCCGTGTGTCTTTTGTTTCCCTCCGCGTTGAGCGCATAGCGTTCAGCGCTGCACTTCTGCACTTCTGCTCGGGGGACAAAATTAATTTGTTGTCGGGAGAATATACGCGGGGCCGAATCATTCTTAGGAAGACTTGATGTTTCAGGTCCCCTTGAGAATTGAAGTTGTGCGTTGGGAATTAACTTGGAGGCATCATTTTGATTTACTTGCGGTGCGAACGGCTGTGGTGGAATGGGCTGTTGAATGGGTGGTGAAGAAGCCCCTGGGGCGTGTACAGAAGGCGGGTGACTATACGCGGTTACTTGGTTGGTTATGCTTGGAAGCGCCATGCCTTTTTGGCCTGTTTGATCCATTTGCGCCCTTAGGTGCGCCTGGTACAACGCCTGTGTGTTAGCAGCAGCCAAAAAATTTTCAGGCGGAGTATAATAGGGGTCGAGTTGCTGCAAGGTCTCATTGCTTAAAATGTAATTGCCTCGACAATTTTTTGGAATAGAATGCCTTGAAACTTCAGTGTTCTGATCTTCTACTGTTTTGCCGTTGTTGTGGCTAGGACATTCTGGAGGGTCAATCATAACATCTGGTTCACTAGTTCTCTCATTGTTAAAACTCAAAGCAAGTGAGGTGTTGATCCAGTCCTGGACAACCTTTTCACTTCTCATTGAGCTTCTAGCACATGCAGTTGTTTCAGATTGGCTACCTTTAGAAACGGCGTCCAGCAATTCAAATTCTTGCAGAGTTGCCTCTGCCAACCATTTCCTGTTGTTTTCCTCCAATTCATCTTTTTCCATTTGCTTTTTCTGTTTAGCAAGGCGAATGGCTGCCTCATTCTGTTTTTCAATTTCTTCACGCTTCATCTTAGCAATTACGTAATCATCTTTAATACGTTTTATTACGTTTATCACAACAATTAGGCTAAAAGTGTTCGTTCATAAGCAGGAGCGGCACCAATGTAAAAGGTGTAAAACCACTCTTTCGGAAGTCAATTCATTTCGGTATATAAGCAACAACGTGTTATAAGAACAAAGCAACGTATAAGCATTATAATATCAAGACGTACAAACATACAACGTAAGCATTAACGATCAATGCAACGTGTAAGCAACGATGAAGCCAGCAAGTGGAACTTAGACGGCAAGATTTTTTGTTGTTCATTTAACTGTTTTTTTGTCTGATGTCCTTGACGTCAAAATCAGTTCGTATTCAATCGACAATTGTCTAGATAACCTAAAAATATTAAGCCGAAAACCAGCTTAATCGATACTTATAGTGGTTATATTTACTTAAAATTTGGTTAAGTGAACTTTTTCGGAACTTTCTACGTATATTAGAACGTTTTATTAATTTAGAACGATTTCTGTACGCATTTAAAGTCGAAAATAAATGCTCAATTCTGATTGGTTAATATTATTCGTTCATTTACTTCGTAACATCCTCCGGCCCGGAAGAAGATGTTGGGAAAACTGGTACAATTTTACAAGCGGGCGGACGAGTGAACCGGTCGACGTACGTAAAACGGCGGAGCGCGCGACGCTATCGGAGCCGTAACGGAGTTCCACAATCCGAGCGGTTGGGTAGTAACCCCTAGGGTTGGTTTCCTCAACTATCCAAACCAAGTCAGCGGTCTTAAGGTGTTGCTCGGCAGGCGTCTGCCACTTAGAGCGTCGGTTCAGCGTCAGTACGTACTCTCTGATCCAACGGGACCAGATCGCATTAGCGTACGACTGCGCACGGGCGTAGCGTTTACGATGGTCAAGCTCATTATTGCTGACAACAGACGGAATACCGGTAGAGTATTCTCCTAGAAGAAAGTGGTTGGGCGTTAAAGCGTTCAAATCGCACGGATCAGCGCTTACTGGTGTTAAAGGACGCGAAGTGAGAGCATTCTCCACGAGACAAAAGGTAGTATGCAGTACCTCATCCGTGAGGCGACGCGTGCCAAGAATAGTATACAACACGCGTTTGAAGCTGCGTACCAACCTCTCCCAGATACCCCCTTGATGTGGTGCGCTGGGTGGATTGAACTTCCACTTTATGCCTTTGTGAGTGAGCTCAGCTGCAATGTTGACAACGTTCCACTTTTCAATACTTTCTCGGAGTTCTTTCTCCGCTCCAATTATGTTAGTGCCATTGTCCGACCAAATCATGGCAGGTGTACCCCTACGTGACACAAACCGCTCAACTCCCATAACACAAGAACTGGTGTCCATGGATGTAACTAACTCGACATGGACAGCGCGAGTAGTGAGACAGGTGAAGAGGCAGCCCCACCTTTTCTCAGTAGTACGGCGGACAGTAACATAGAATGGCCCGAAGCAGTCAACGCCAGTGTTCGTGAAGGGAGGAGACTGGTAAGCAAGTCTCTCCTTAGGTAAGTCAGACATGATTGGTTGCATAGTTACAGCTTGGAATTCTCGGCATCTCAGGCAGTGTGCTTTGATGGAACGCAAGGATGATCTTAGTTTCAGTACTGTGTAGTGTTCCTGCACAATTGATCTTAGGTATTCAACGCCCTGATGGTAATGCTTTACGTGCGTGTGTTCAAGGAACAGTTTTACAAACGGATGACGTGCGTCTAAAATGATTGGATACTTTACCTTAAACCCAACTTCAATTAACCGCTTGATGCGGCCCGAGGAACGGATTAGCCCATTTGGACTAATAAACGGTGAATGTGGAGCAATTCGGCTACTCCGTTTAACGAATTTATTGTCAAGAAGATCTTTTCTTTCGGCTTCAAAAGACTCTCCTTGCACCAAGTACTGTAGATGACGCTCGGCTTCGTCAAGCTCAGTAGGGTCGGTAATGTTACCATCGGGGTTACGGTAGCCGGCATGTTTCGGCAAAAGCCGGAGAACGTATGCGGCAATGCGCAAGTACTTTTGATAAGAACTAAACTTATCAAATGGGAATAACGACGGAACGGGGGTTATCTTTTTTTTAATAGATGTAGCGAAAGAAACAGTGTCTTCTATGATGACTGCTTGGTTGACGCCAAGTTTGATGTTATTAATGACGTCTTTGTTCGGCACGAAAGGGAACCTTGAGTTAGTTAAGAAATGTGGACCATTGACCCAACTGCTTAGTTGCAAAACCTCAGCGGACATTCCACGCGTGCCAGCGTCAGCTGGATTATCCTTAGTTGCGACGTGGTTCCATTGGTCAACGCTGGTATACTCCAAAATTTCACAAACGCGGTTTGCAACAAAGATTGGTTGCTTTTCATTAGAGTTTATCCATTGAAGAACGGTCGTGCTGTCTGTCCACATGAATACTTGGTTAACAGTTACAGTAAGTGCCTGAATAATTTCGTTCTTCAGCCGAGCGGCAAGTAGAGCTGCTTGCAATTCCAGTTTTGGGACATTCATTACCTTCATTGGCGCCACGCGCGCTTTCCCCAAAACAAACGCAAGCTCTGTTTTTCTCTTGCCCGTAGGGGTTGTTACTCGGGCTCGAAGAAATGCGACGGCACTAAAAATATCCTGGGAACTGTCACCAAATATATGCAACTCTGTATTATCAAAGGGTCCACTAAAGTAACTTCGAGGAATTTTGATGTTTTCAAGCTTTGGTAAGTCCGCACTCCAGACCAAAAATCTTTGAACCATGTCCTGTGGGAGCTCGTCATCCCATTGCTGTCCTGTGACACGCCAGATGTCTTTTAAGAGCAGTCGCGCACCGACGGTAAACGGTGCGACAAGACCAATGGGGTCAAAGACTTTCGAGACAAGACTTAGGACCAAGCGTTGCGTGAGGGACTTGGTGATAGCGCAGCTTGTACCCCGACTCACAACTAAAGTGTCATTAGTGTGATCCCCTTTTAACCCTAGCACATGCGATGAATCCTCCTGACATGAAACAATAACTTTGGGCTCAGTAGATTGAGAGGAACCATCAATTCGGTCAGCCAGATTTGGTACATTGCTTACGAACTTTGTAAGCTTGAACCCACCGAGATGGAGACGACGTACCAGTTCCTTCGATCTATTGATGGTTTTCTCTGGGGACACCACTGAGTCAAGATAATCGTCCATGTAGAAGTTTTCAAGGACGGCTTTTGCAGCTTCGGGGTAAAACTTGGCATTGTCTCTCGCAGTGCGTTGTAATGCATAGTTGGCGCATGTGGGCGAATCTTTAGCCCCGAATATGTGGCGCGTATATTGATGCACTACAACGTTAGTTGTGGGGTCCTCCCGCCACAGAGAGCGAAGTGATGTTTGATCTGATGGTAATACGCCAACCTGTAGAAACATTCCCTCGATGTCGGCAGAGACGGCATATGAATGTTGTCGGAAGCGAAGAAGTACGTAAATAAGGTTTTGGAGCAGATCAGGGCCAGTGAGCAAAGATTTATTCAGTGAGGCGCAATGGAATTTTGCTGCTCCATTGAGCACCCTACGCACCTTAGCCGGTTTGTTCGGGTTTAAAACCGGATGGTGGGGTAGGTACCACTCTTTATCGGACCGGCTCTCAACCTTGTGAGCGTCCGGAACCTCAATTACATACCCCTCACTTAGGTCTTCCTTGATAGTACTAGTATACTTCTCTCTGAGGTCTTCATCCTTGGCCAAACGTTTTTCGAGAGATTTTAGTTGCACAAGGGATGAGAGGAAATTATTCGGGAGCTTGGTGTTATCTGCTGCCCACAGCATTCCGACATCGTATCTCAGGCCATTGTGTATGGTGGTACTCTCAAGGATTTTGTGAGCCCTTGCGTCGGCTGCAGATCTGCGATTACAATCTTTGCTTTACCGGTGACGAGTGTTTTAAGGTAGCTTTTGAATTGACGCTTTTGAATTGACCATACCACTCATGCCACTTTAATGGGTCGCCATTAAACTCTGCAAGTTTCCACTCGGGCAAAGGGTCGTTTTTCCTACTTGTTATTGCATCAGCTAATTCCCTAATCAATGACGCATTGTCCGGTATCGGAGGGGCAGGTGCAGACACCTGCGGACCGCTCCAACTCAACGGAGTGGGCCCAACATAGGGGTATGTTGGCTGAAAAACCGGAGTGGCTAGACCTGTTACAATATTACTTGTAGTTGCAATCGGGTTTTCCTGATGTGTGCCGGATTGTGATTGCATATCAATCAAAGGGGGCGAATTCTGATATATTCGTAGTGGAACATTAGTGCTTGATGGTGCGATATGCGTGTGTACATTTGGAGGCAGACTATTCACGGTGGTTGTGTCTTGGTTGACTATTGACGGTCTGTGCTGTGGAAACCGCCAATGACTCATATTTGGCACAAAATTCTGGCCAAGAGTGATATTGGGCATATTTAGGAAAGGAGGAGCAACAGAACGTATGACTTTGCTTACTCGGTTATTATTATTCTGAAAAGTGTTGACGAGAGGCTGATTATCGAAAGTGGCTTGTGGGATGGGAGCAGTGAGGTTAGGTGAGAAGACTGGTTTCGGAGTGGGAAGGACGTTAGGATGAGCGGGTTCGGAGTTGTGCTGTTGAATAATTGGACTTGGTGGGGCGCTTGGGTGCGAGGGAACATTTATTGCGGGGGCTGGATGATTTGTTGACGGAAAAGGAGGAAGAGTGGCGTTTGGTGCTCGGGGGACAAAATTAATTTGTTGTCGGGAGAATATACGCGGGGCCGAATCATTCTTAGGAAGACTTGATGTTTCAGGTCCCCTTGAGAATTGAAGTTGTGCGTTGGGAATTAACTTGGAGGCATCATTTTGATTTACTTGCGGTGCGAACGGCTGTGGTGGAATGGGCTGTTGAATGGGTGGTGAAGAAGCCCCTGGGGCGTGTACAGAAGGCGGGTGACTATACGCGGTTACTTGGTTGGTTATGCTTGGAAGCGCCATGCCTTGTTGGCCTGTTTGATCCACTTGCGCCCTTAGGTGCGCCTGGTACAACGCCTGTGTGTTAGCAGCAGCCAAAAAATTTTCAGGTGGAGTATAATAGGGGTCGAGTTGCTGCAAGGTCTCATTGCTTAAAATGTAATTGCCTCGACAATTTTTTGGAATAGAATGCCTTGAAACTTCAGTGTTCTGATCTTCTACTGTTTTGCCGTTGTTGTGGCTAGGACATTCTGGAGGTTCAATCATAACATCTGGTTCACTAGTTCTCTCATTGTTAAAACTTAAAGCAAGTGAGGTGTTGATCCAGTCCTGGACAACCTTTTCACTTCTCATTGAGCTTCTAGCACTTGCAGTTGTTTCAGATTGGCTACCTTTAGAAACGGCGTCCAGCAATTCAAATTCTTGCAGAGTTGCCTCTGCCAACCGTTTCCTGTTGTTTTTCCTCCAATTCATCTATTTCCATTTGCTTTTTCTGTTTAGCAAGGCGAATGGCTGCCTCATTCTGTTTTTCAATTTCTTCACGCTTCATCTTAGCAATTACATAATCATTTTTAATACGTTTTAATACGTTTATCACAACAATTAGGCTAAAAGTGTTCGTTCATAAGCAGGAGCGGCACAAATGTAAAAGGTGTAAAACCACTCTTTCGGAAGTCAATTCATTTCGGTATATAAGCAACAACGTGTTATAAGAACAAAGCAACGTATAAGCATTATAATATCAAGATGTACAAACATACAACGTAAACATTAACGATCAATGCAACTTGTAAGCAACGATGAAGCCAGCAAGTGGAACTTAGACGGCAAGATTTTTTGTTGTTCATTTAACTGGTTTTTTGTCTGATGTCATTGACGTCAAAATCAGTTCGTATTCAATCGACAATTGTCTAGATAACCTAAAAATATTAGGCCGAAAACCAGCTTAATCGATACATATAGAGGTTATATTTACTTAAAATTTGGTTAAATGAACTTTTTCGGAACTTTCTACGTATATTAGAACGTTTTATTAATTTAGAACAATTATGCAATGTATATTGTATATAGTTATGCAATGTATAGCATGCAATTGAGCCTCACGCTTTGACCTGGCAGCGTACAACTTTTTGACTTTTTGATCAAGACTATTAGACATCACGATGTTATTATTTCCAAAGACCAGCAAACCTACCACTGCACACGGTTAAATATTATATGCACACTCCAAATAAATCAAACCCACGCAAAACACACCCAACGTAAAGACACCAAACACAGCACACTGTAGACAGTCTGTAAAACAAACCGCCCAAAGAGCAAAGAAGGTCGTCGAGCACCCTGTGCCCGACAAAAACAGAAGTGGAGCGCTGAACGCTATGCGCTCAACGCGGAGGGAGGCAAAGGACACACGGGAAGTCGAGCAAGCAACGTGCGACGAAACGGAGACGTTACGGACGGAAAGTCGAGCGAGCAACGCGCGACGCAACGGAAACGGGACATACGAGAAGTCGAGCGAGCAGTGCGCGATGGAACAGAAATGGGACGTGCGGGAAGGCGAACAAAAACGCGTAACACAACGAAACAGGACGGTGAGAAAGAACGGGCGGGAGAAACTATGTTAGCAGACCGCAGCAAAAAACTCAACCAAACAACCTAGCCGTAACTCCAGAAAAAACTTAAGTCACACCCTAGGAAGAAAGAGAGAAGCTACTGCAAGACAATCTAACATAGTTCAGAAAGGGTCTATAACGACAAATTTAACGACAAACTAATTTACGGCAATGCAGCAGTACACTAAAAGGATGTAAAGGTCAAGAAATTTACTAGCCGTAACTCCAGAATAAACTTAAGTCACATCCTATCAAAAGTCAAACCGTAGCAAACAATCAGCATACTAACGTTATTAAACAAACTACAGCAAAATTTAATAAAGTACAATAGTGTGTTTGTAGACTAAGATAGTTGGAAAAGTCGCGAAACAATCCAGCCGTAAGTCGAGAATAAACTTAAGTCACACCCTAGAAGGCAACAGGACCAAACCAAATAGCAATCGTACAGGTACACACAAACAAACAGCAACAAAATCAATATACTACAACAGAAGGGCTAGTAAATTAGTAGAGTTGAAAAGTCAAAGGACAACCCAGCCGTAACTCGAGAATAGCTCTAATGAAAAGCAACCAATCTTTGTTGCAAACCGCGTTTGTGAAATTTTGGAGTATACCAGCGTTGACCAATGGAACCACGTCGCAACTAAAGATAATCCAGCTGACGCTGGCACGCGTGGAATGTCCGCTGAGATTTTGCAACTAAGCAGTTGGGTCAATGGTCCACATTTCTTAACTAACTCAAGGTTCCCTTTCTCTTTGTTGCGATCAGGGTTCGAACCTACGCGGTAAGCTCCCATTGGCTTTCAAGTTCGACGCCTTAACCACTCGGCCATCACAGCCTCAAAAGTGTTTGCATCAAATTCGCAACAAAGGGAAACAAAGAAGCAAATGCCATCTGCTTCCACAAATACCTACTTTCGATGCATTGTATGCAAAGGTAACCACCGGCTATGGGAGTGTCGAGTTTTCAAGGAAAAGACTCCAACCCAGAGAGCTAAGTTGGTGGCGGATAACAAACTTTGCTTTTCGTGCTTACGGGACAAACACACATTCCGCCAGTGCCCTCAACCAAGAAAGTGCCGAGCAGAAGGGTGCAATAGTTCGCATAACACACAATAAAAAAGTCAACAAATCCAAATACCTTCCAGTCTTCTGTCAACATAGGTCAAAGTAAAGCAACCACTACTCAACAGCCGTCTAATAAGACCACCACAATGTCATCTGTTACTGATGTTAAGGGGCTCCTTCAGGTAACGGAATTGCAGTTGGTCAATTCGTCCGGTTTAGATACCAAGGCTTTAGTTTTGTGTGATACCGCCTGCAGTAACTCTTGGGTGGCCGGTAGTCTCGCAAATAGACTCGGTTTGCAAGGTAAAGCACTAAAGGTAACTGTCAAGGGTATTAATACCGAAGAAGTAGTTGACACTAGGATTGTTGAAGTTACTGTGAAACCAAGAGAACATCAAGATTTCGAACAATTTACCATCAACCCTTTCGTTAAGGAGAGTCTGAACGTCGGCTCAGATATAATTAATGTACAGGCCCTGCAAGAGACTTACCCACACTTAGCAGTCCTTGATCCCGTGACATATTCCTATAAAGACATTGAGATGATACTCGGACAAGATGTCTATCATGCCATCCGCCCGTTAGAATACTTCTCTGCCGATGAGAAGCGTTCACCCGTTGCCGTACGCTTACCCATAGGTTGGGTCTTAAGCGGTCCGTTACCATCAAGTTCTTGTTTAACCTCAACGTGCTTTAAAGTGATTATCGAACATGACAATGAGTTAGCAAGTCAAGTAAAGTCATGGTACGACATTGAATCATTCGGGGCAAACAAGCAGGTCGACTCCAGATCTGCAGCAGACGCAAGGGCTCACGAGATCCTTGAGAGTACCACCATACACAATGGCCCGAGATACGATGTCGGAATGCTGTGGGCAGCAGACAACATCCAGCTCCCAAATAATTACTTCTCCTCCCTTGTGCAACTAAAATCGCTCGAAAAACGTTTGGCCAAGGACGAAGACCTCAGAGAGAAGTATACTAGTACCATCAAAGAAGACCTAAATAAGGGGTATGTAATTGAGGTTCCGGACGCTCACAAGGTTGAGAGCCGGTCCGATAAAGAGTGGTACCTACCCCACCATCCGGTTTTAAACCCGAACAAACCAGGTAAGGTGCGTAGGGTGCTGAATGGAGCAGCAAAATTTCATGGCGCCTCACTGAATAAATCTTTGCTCACTGGCCCTGATCTGCTTCAAAACCTTATTTACGTACTTCTTCGCTTCCGACAGCATCCATATGCCGTCTCTGCCGACATCGAGGGAATGTTTCTACAGGTTGGCGTATTACCAGCAGATCAACCATCACTTCGCTTTCTGTGGCGGGAGGACCCCACAACTAACGTCGTAGTGTATCAATATACGCGCCACATATTCGGGGCTAAAGACTCACCCACATGCGCCAACTATGCATTACAACACACAGCGAGAGACAATGCCAAGTTTTACCCCGAAGCTGCAAAAGCCGTCCTTGAAAACTTCTACATGGACGATTACCTTGACTCAGTGGAGTCTCCCGAGGAAGCCATCAATAGATCGAAGGAATTGGTACATCATCTCCATCTCGGTGGGTTCAAGCTTACAAAGTTCGTAAGCAATGTACCAAATCTGGCCGTCCGAATTGATGGTTCCCCTCAAACTACTGAGCCCAAGGTTATTGTTTCATGTCAGGAGGATTCATCGCATGTGCTAGGGTTAAAGTGGGATCACACTAATGACACTTTAGTTGTGAGTCGGGGTACAAGCTGCGCTATCACCAAGTCCCTCACGCAACGCAAGTCTTGTCTCGAAAGTCTTTGACCCCATTGGTCTTGTCGCACCGTTTACCGTCGGTGCGCGACTGCTCTTAAAAGACATCTGGCGTGTCACAGGACAAAAATGGGATGACGAGCTCCCACAGGATATCGTTCAAAGATTTTTGGTTTTGAGTGCGGACTTACCAAAGCTTGAAAACATCAAAATTCCTCGAAATTACTTTAGCGGACCCTTTGATAATATAGAGTTGCATATGTTCGGTGACAGTTCTCAGGATATTTTTAGTGCCGTTGCATTTCTTCGAGCCCGAGTAACAACTCCTACGGGCAAGATAAAAACAGAGCTTGCGTTTGTTTTGGGGAAAGCGCGCGTGGCGCCAATGAAGGTAATGACTGTCCCAAAACTGGAATTGCAAGCAGCTCTACTTGCCGCTCGGCTGAAGAACGAAATTATTCAGGCACTTACTGTAACTGTTAACCAAGTATTCATGTGGACAGACAGCACGACCGTTCTTCAGTGGATAAACTCTAATGAAAAGCAACCAATCTTTGTTGCAAACCGCGTTTGTGAAATTTTGGAGTATACCAGCGTTGACCAATGGAACCACGTCGCAACTAAGGATAATCCAGCTGACGCTGGCACGCGTGGAATGTCCGCTGAGATTTTGCAACTAAGCAGTTGGGTCAATGGTCCACATTTCTCAACTAACTCAAGGTTCCCTTTCGTGCCGAACAAAGTCGTCATTAATAACATCAAACTTGGCGTCAACCAAGCAGTCATCATAGAAGACACTGTTTTTCTCGCTACATCTGTTAAAAAACAGATAACCCCCGTTCCGTCGTTATTCCCATTTGATAAGTTTAGTTCTTATCAAAAGTACTTGCGCATTGCCGCATACGTTCTCCGGCTTTTGCCGAAACATGCCGGCTACCGTAACCCCGATGGTAGCATTACCGACCCTACTGAGCTTGACGAAGCCGAGCGTCATCTACAGTACTTGGTGCAAGGAGAGTCTTTTGAAGCCGAAAGAAAAGATCTTCTTGACAATAAATTCGTTAAACGGAGTAGCCGAATTGCTCCACATTCACCGTTTATTAGTCCAAATGGGCTAATCCGTTCCTCGGGCCGCATCAAGCGGTTAATTGAAGTTGGGTTTAACGTAAAGTATCCAATCATTTTAGACGCACGTCATCCGTTTGTAAAACTGTTCCTTGAACACACGCACGTAAAGCATTACCATCAGGGCGTTGAATACCTAAGATCAATTGTGCAGGAACATTACACAGTACTGAAACTAAGATCATCCTTGCGTTCCATCAAAGCACACTGCCTGAGATGCCGAGAATTTCAAGCTGTAACCATGCAACCAATCATGTCTGACTTACCTAAGGAGAGACTTGCTTACCAGTCTCCTCCCTTCACGAACACTGGCGTTGACTACTTTGGACCATTCTATGTTACTGTCCGCCGTACTACTGAGAAAAGGTGGGGCTGCCTCTTCACCTGTCTCACTACTCGCGCTGTCCATGTCGAGATAGTTACATCCATGGACACCAGTTCTTGTGTTATGGGAGTTGAGCGGTTTGTGTCACGTAGGGGTACACCTGCCATGATTTGGTCGGACAATGGCACTAACATTATTGGAGCGGAGAAAGAACTCCGAGAAAGTATCGAAAAGTGGTACGTTGTCAACATTGCAGCTGAGCTCACTCATAAAGGCATAAAGTGGAAGTTCAATCCACCCAGCGCACCACATCAAGGGGGTATCTGGGAGAGGTTGGTACGCAGCTTCAAACGCGTGTTGTATACTATTCTTGGCACGCGTCGCCTCACGGATGAGGTACTGCATACTACCTTTTGTCTCGTGGAGAATGCTCTCACTTCGCGTCCTTTAACACCAGTAAGCGCTGATCCGTGCGATTTGAACGCTTTAACGCCCAACCACTTTCTTCTAGGAGAATACTCTACCGGTATTCCGTCTGTTGTCAGCAATAATGAGCTTGACCATCGTAAACGCTACGCCCGTGCGCAGTCGTACGCTAATGCGATCTGGTCCCGTTGGATCAGAGAGTACGTACCGACGCTGAACCGACGCTCTAAGTGGCAGACGCCTGCCGAGCAACACCTTAAGACCGCTGACTTGGTTTGGATAGTTGAGGAAACCAACCCTAGGGGTTACTACCCAACCGCTCGGATTGTGGAACTCCGTTACGGCTCCGATAGCGTCGCGCGCTCCGCCGTTTTACGTACGTCGACCGGTTCACTCGTCCGCCCGCTTGTAAAATTGTACCAGTTTTCCCAACATCTTCTTCCGGGCCGGAGGATGTTACGCAGTAAATGAACGAATTTCATCCAATCAGAATCGAGTATTTCTAAACTTCTAAATTAATAAAACGTTCTAATATACGTAGAAAGTTCCGAAAAAGTTCAATTAACCTAATTTTAAGTAAATATAACCACTATATGTATCGATTAAGCTGGTTTTCGGCTTAATATTTTTAGGTTTTCTAGACACTTGCCGATTGAATACGAACTGATTTTGACGTCAATGACATCAGACAAAAAACCAGTTAAATGAACAACAAAAAATCTTGCCGTCTAAGTTCCACTTGCTGGCTTCGTCGTTGCTTACACGTTGCATTGATCGTTAATGCTTACGTTGTATGTTTGTACGTCTTGATATTATAATGCTTATACGTTGCTTTGTTCTAATAACACGTTGTTGCTTATATACCGAAATGAATTGACTTCCGAAAGAGTGGTTTTACACCTTTTACAAATATGGACCCACTAAAAGTAGGGGTGGGGGCGGAGAAGATCCATGTATTTAATTACAACAGCATTTGAGACGAAACGCAATTTAAGGGTCAGTTGGGAACGAAATTCATTAGTTAATGCTGACCTTAAATTGAATCGTTTCCGTTTGTGCCCCCCAGCTTAGTGGGCGCATATTATTTGCACCCCCAGACGCACGTGTCATTTTTTACATACTGATTTACTATGTAATGGCACGTGCTCTGTATCTGGGGTGCGCAAAATGCACTGGGGGCACAAACTGAAAAGATCCCTTAAATTAAGATTGCTAAAGCATATTGTCCACCACTAGTATCATTATGGTTGAATTTAACTGAGGGTTTGTCTAAACCGCAAAATCTAAGGACGAAAATTGAGACTTACAAGTGAATACTACGCGCATTTTGGTTTTTGTGGAAACAACACTTCAAATTTGCTGAACTTTGTTCATTAACCAGTTAGCTACGGCAGCAATTGTTTACGAAAGCATAAATTATAAAGAATTTTTATGCGTTTCTGTTGAGATAAATTTTTTCGGGTCTGATTGTTCTGGTAAATGGTCTGGGCCAGGGTTGTTCTAAATCCTGAACAGTGGTCCGGAATGTCTGATCAGAAGAACGTATAGTATGCAACGTTTTTGACCAGGGATGCAGACGTTCTGATCAAAGAGCATTTTGAGCGCACAAATTTCTGATCAGAGGTCAATTATTTCTTTGAGAGTTTAATCAGATGTCATTTCACTATGCGACCGTTTGGTCAGAGAAAATTTCGGTCTCGGATAGTCTGATCAAAGCTCACTTCGTTCTTTGACGCTCTGATCAGAGGTCACTTAATTCTGGCATGATATGATCACAGCTTCAGTCGGAGGTTGTTTTGGTCTGGCATGGTCTAATCAGAGGTCATTTTAGTCTGGGACGGTCTGATCAGAGCCCGTACCTAACTCTCAGCCGAATTCAGTACTGAGTCAGAGTCTAATTCAGGTCACATTTTGCACTGAATTTGTCTAATTCTGTAACGGCTGCTCTCCTTGTGTTTCACAAAGAAAGTTTTACACCGCCCAGTTCGTTCTGAGTGGTTACAAAATCTGTCCGGATACTTCGTTTATGCAGTTCGCTTTTGTAACTGTATATCCGCTCTGCTGTACTTACCGTTGCATTAACTATTTTAGTTCGTAACTATTCGCTGATCTTAGTTTTTTCAACTATCAATTTAAACTGGATTGCTACAGATCACACAATACGGGATCTCTTTATGTATACCAGTTCAATCCGATAGAAAAAACAAATCGAAGACAAAGATATATGTCTAAGACCTGCTTGTGCAAAAATATTTAAATTTAAACCTAGGTTGGCTTTTGCTGTTTGTACTCACAAGTTGAGAATACCAGAAGTTGGGGTTGTAACAGTTGAATTTCAGCTCCAATAATTCGTTGATGCAAGACACAGTAACAGAATTTAATGCTCAAGAATAATATTTTGAATACAAGACACAGTAACAATTTACTGCTCAGGAATATTTCTAGTTCAAGACACAGTAACACGTTATTTACTGCTCAAGACAATTTGTTTTGCAATATTTTGCTGAGTTATACTTTCAGCCGTTTTCTGCGGCTACTACGTTGAGTTCTGTGTGTTGCTTTTTGTTATTTCCCCTTTTTCTCTTTTTTCTCACGTGACAAACTGTAACTAGAACTAGAACTATAACTATTAAATGACTAAGACATCAGAAAGTGTTTTGTTTCTATTTTCCCCGCCTATGCAAGCTTGTTATTCCTTAAGCTCAGCTCCAACATCGCCGGCCCTGTTTTCCTTCGTGAAAACATCATTGTCAGTTGGAAGTACTGGAGCGAGCTTCACTACGGGCCTCTTGTAGTATCCATCTTGTTCGGATTTTCGCTGATCGAATCACTCCATCGGAACCTTCAAATGTTTCGGTTATTCGACCCAGATTATAATATCCACGTTTGTCACTGTCTTCCACTAACCACACAAGATCACCCTGCTGAAGACTTCTGTCTGTTGTGGTCTGCCATTTCTTACGACTGTTCAACGTTGGCAAGTATTCTTTACGGAATCTGTCCCCGATGAGGTCTGCGTAAGCTTGTGTTTGTCGGAAGAGCTTTCTATGATTAACAAATTGCTCTGCACCTGATAGATACGGTAAACAAAGGTTCTTGTTGCCAAGTAGGAAGTGGTTTGGAGTAATAGCTTCCAAATCGGTAGCATCAGAACTGACTTGTGTCAGCGGTCTAGCATTCAGCGTCTGTTCAACAAGACACATCGTGGTTGACAGAACATCCTCCGTGACTGATCGATTGCCCAGCACTGCGTACATTGCCTTCTTGCAACTCCTAACCAGTCTTTCCCACACTCCTCCAAAGTGTGGTGCTGCAGGTGGGTTGAACTTCCATCTGATACCTTGTTGAATCAGATGTTCTTCAATTCGCACCCTGTTCCATGCTGCTATATACTCTGCCAGTTCTTTTTCAGCTCCAACGAAGTTTGTCCCGTTATCGCTAATCATTTTGACCGGTTTGCCTCTTCGTGCAGTGAATCGCATAATTGCGTTCAGACAACAATCAGTGTCTAGTTTTGGTGCAATCTCTATATGTACCGCACGTACAGTAAGGCATGTGAATAGACAACACCAACGCTTTTCGTTTCTTCGACCAATCTTTACTGTGAATGGTCCAAAATAGTCTACGCCCACATTCGAGAACACTGTTGATGCCACTAATCGTTCTTCAGGTAGATTTGCCATTACTGGTGCCGTTGTTTGGGCTTTTCCCTTTCGACATCCAATGCATTTGTTTTTGATCGATCTCAAAGCATTTCGTATGCCTAAGATCCAGAATTTCTGCTAAAATATGTTTCTGACATGTTCAGTACCTTCGTGATGACTATTCCTATGTTCATTTCGCAAAAATAATTCAACTACATGGTGCTTCCAATGTAACAGTATTGGATGCTTGGTTTCGAAGTTCAGATGACTTTTACCTATTCTGCCTTGAGCACGAATAAGTCCTTGCTGGTCTATGAATGGTGAAAACTGGAGGATTTTGCTGTTTTTTGGAATTTCCCTTTCAGCCTTGAGAGATTTCATCTCTTCAGTAAACTGTTCTTGCTGCAGTAGTCTGAAGATGCTTGCTTGTGCATCCTCTCTTTCTTCAACACTTGGTGTTTTTGTCGCCGGTTTGTGTTTTTTGAATACACGCTGTATGTATGCCATTGTATTTACTAGTCGATTGTAATTGCTGAATCGTTCCCACTGAATCAGCGGCTTCTTCTCTTCAACCTTAGCTGAGAAGACCATTTCGTCGTTTTGTTCGTCTGAATCAAATGTTAAATTCAACTGTTCAGGCCATTCGTTCTCTCGTTGCTTCAACCAGGCCGGCCCAGTGAGCCATTCACTTCTCTTAAGTTCGTCAACATTGATCGCTCGTGTCCCGATGTCAGCTGGATTGTTAATACCACTCACATGATTCCACTGTGAAACATTAGTTGTATCCAAAATCTCAGCAACTCTGTTTGCAACAAACACCTGTTGCTTACGGTGGGAGCTGTGAATCCATTGCAGAACAGTAGTGGAGTCTGTCCAGAAGTTGCAACTCTGAATCTTCGATTCGTGTTCCTTCACTATCTGTTCTTTAAGTCTCACCGCCATCACTGCTGCTTGTAGTTCTAAGCGTGGTATGGAAAGGTGTCGCATCGGTGCGACTCTGCACTTTCCGATTACAAATGCTAAGTCTGCTGAGTATTCTCTGGGCTTTGAACGTAGGTATGCCACTGCGCACATTGTGTCTTCAGATGCGTCGGCACACATGAAGTTCCCATTTGTCCTTGGCTAAGCTGACGTATCTTCTATCAATGCTGGTTTCTGCTACTTCTGGAAGCTGCGCCTTCCAATTCAGAAACTCTTCTTCTTCGTTAGGTTCCACTGAGTTGTCCCAATGTTGTCCATTTTTGGTCCAGATGCTCTTCAGGAGTCGTCTCAAATGGACACTGAATGGTGCAAACAGTCCAAGAGGATCAAACACTGAAGAAACTAGAGATAAGATCTTCCTTTGGGTGATTGGGGTCTCAACTTCTTTGCTTGTACCTCTACAAACCTGTAGACTATCATCGGTAATCGTCCACTGAAGCCCAAGCACCGATGACCCTTCCTGGCTGGGTTCTACTTCAACCTGCTTTGTTTTGCTGATTGATCTTAAGTCCTCTGGGATTGCGTTGGTTACCAAGTCGCTGTTGGTGATCCACTTCTTCAGTTCAAATCCATGTTTTGAGAGAAGAGGTTGCAGTTGTTTGAAAACTTTGATTGCTTCTTCAGGTGTTTCGACTGACTTGATGAAATCGTCCATGTAGAGGTTGTTTTGGATTGCTTTTGCTGCAATAGGGAACTCGTCCTCGTTATCAATCGCTACTCGCTTCAGAGCGTAGTTGGCACATGTTGGTGAACTCTTTGCTCCGAAAACATGACGTTGATACTCGTATTTTTGCACAGGTTCGTTCATTGTTGGTCGCCACAAAAATCTCAAGCAGCTTTTATCCCGTTCAGGAACTTGCACTTGCAGAAACATTGATTCAATATCTGCGGTTAAGGCAATTGGTCCTTCTCGAAATCTGAATATTGTTCCAATCAACCCGTGTAGCAGATCGGGTCCGGCTAACAACTTGTCATTTAGGCATATATCCTTGTATTTTGCTGCAGCGTTGCAAACACGGCGAACTTTACCCGGTTTGTTGGGGTTTAGTACTGGATGGTGTGGCAAATACCATTTTCTTCCGAAAGTGCCTTTGACTTCCGATTTACCAATGATCTTCACAAATCCCTTTTCAACATCTGTATCAATTGACTGTTGATACAATTCTTTTAACTTTGGGTCTCGTTGGAATCTTCGTTCCAGTGAGTAGAGCTGACCAAGGGCTGAGCCGTAGTTGTTTGGAAGACTGGTTTCTGGTTCATTCCAGAGCATGACCACTTCGTACCGCTCGCCTGTAAACTTTGTAGTGCTCTCTAGAAACTTCTGAGCTTGTTGCTCTTTCTTTGATTGACTTACAACATTTATTTTGGAAGCATAAGTTTCTATGTCCCACCATGATTGTATATTTTCTGCCACTTTCACATCTTCTGTGAAGGCAAAATGACAAACATTTTGACTTTTCTTGCCTGCCATGGGACCACTGACTTCCCATCCTAATTCTGTTAAGACGGCGAAAGGCTCACTTCGTGTTCCAATCTTATATTCCAATGGACGTTGAATTTCGTAGGCATCTTGTCCAAGTATAATACCTACTTCCATCAGGTTGAATGTTCTGTTAGTGAGAACATTCAGGTGTCTGAATTTGTTCTTCAGTTCCTTGTAGTCATATGTTGTGTTTCCCAACGAGATTGATGGGTGTGCAAACGCTTCAATTGAATGCACCTTTGAATGTAGTCCTTTTATTGTGATAGGAACCTTCTCTGTCCTCAAATCTTGCGTCCTATGTATGCCAGCTATGTTTAAGGTAACGTCCGTGCCTTTGGCTTGTATTTGATCTTTAATGCTTTGATCAATGAACGATACTGTTGAACCACTATCGAGGAAACCGTAGGTATTCAACCTGTTACCACTCTGAACCGATACCGGAACTATTTGAAGAAAACTAGTAACTTGGCTACTCTGGTTGATTGTTGCTGCGCTTACGTTAACTGCGTGACTACCCTCGTCCATTCGGTTTTCTGAGTGTAGCAGTCTGTTGTGCTTTTTGGTACATCCGTTTATACCGCACACTTTGACTTTGCAATCTTTGATTGCATGCCCTTTTCCTAGACATCCATAACATAAGCGTTCTCTCCTCACTGCCACGTATCGATCATTCACGCTCATGTTTTTGAATGATGGACAGTTCCAAATTTTATGAGTGCCATCGGCTAATGGACAGTGATCGCTTTGCGTCTGCTTGGTTTCTTGCAGGTTCGAACTTGCACTGAAGTTCGATGTCTTCGAGAATTGTTTTTCTCTATTTGCGTTGCGTCGGTCTTCTTCTTTGCGTTCCCCTTTAAACGCTGAAAACCCTTCATGCACGAATGCCATTCGTGATAGCCATTTTTCAAACATGATTAGATCAGGCCAGTCTTCGTCTTTGTCATCGACGTAGAACCACCATTTTTCTTTAAGAACCTGTGGTAGCTTATCAACTGCCATGTACAATGTCGAACTTGATTGCAAATCACCAATATGTTTGTACTCTTTAAGCACGTTCACGAAGTTAGATACAATAACAGAAAAATTAATCAGGCTGGTTGAATCATGAGGTTTCACTTGATTAGCTTTTCGTAGGCTCTCGAGCTGCGCGTCTATAATTACATGCGGTCTTCCAAATTTTCGTTCTAAAATGTTCCAGGCAGCACTATAAAACTGTCCAGAATAGCCCATTCCCGAGATTGCAGATTTTGCTTTGCCTGTTAGCAGTGTCTTCAAATGGCTCATTTTTTCTGAGTCGGGAATCGTGCGTTTATCTACTGTTGCTATGAACATGCTAGACCACTCAGGCCACTCCAGTGGGTTTCCGTCAAAATTGTTCAACCTCAATTTTGGTAAACTACTGCTTGAATGTCCAGTGTTGTAGTACCTTCCAGCTATGGGCGATATATCCCGCCCTTCAACACTTACTGAGCGTTCGCGAGAGTTTGGGTACCATGGGTAATGCCTCTGCTTATTCCGTTCGGGGCTGACGTCAAAGCGAGCTCTTGGTCGAATTGGCGTTCGCGTGTCGTTCATCGAATTCGCCCACTCCGAGACATCTCTCGCTTTTGGTGTCCAATTGAAAGGTGACTTGTCACGCGCCTTAGTCGATTGAGAACGTAAGTCATCTTTCTCCAATGCTGTTCTTTGCAATTGGCGCTCTAGGTCTCGCTCCTTTTGCCGAAGCTGATGTTGCATCTCTAGTTCTTTCATTTGCATTTCTAGCTCCAACCTCTTTCGATCAAATTGGGCTCGTTCGATTTGCAACTTTCTTTCAAATTCAATTTCAAATTACTTTATTCGTTCTTCAACCCGACGTTTCACTGAAGATGCTTCCGAAGCGTTTTCTGTATCCTGGTTGATTGTCCGTGTAACCGTATTCGTCGTTGCATTGCTTGTGTTACCATGGTTTTGGTTAAACTCTGGAATTCCAACGTTTTGTGCTAACTGCTGCACATTATTCGCAGGCGGTTGCTCTTCATTAGCATGAGGAGTTGACTGGCTTTGCTGGCTTGACATGTTTGTCTCTCCGTGGATATACGGCAACCACTCTGCGTTCAAATATTGAAAGTATTTTTCTCTCTCAAGTTTGCTTTTTAAAGAAATATCTGGGTCTCGGAGAGTCTCAGTTTTCTTATTCACGAGTTTTTGAATGCTGTCGTCCAATTGCAGTATCTGCTGATAAAGAGTCTTGAGCTTGCTTGGTCGATCTCCTTCTCAATGAGCTCAAAACCTTCTTCCTGTTTCTCAAACCAGTTGTTTCGCAAGTTGTTGATCTGTCGATCCAAAACGCTTTGACTCTGTGACGGAGTCACTTCTTGTGTACTTCGGGACTGCAGCTTGAATCTCTACAGCTCCTTTGTTTGTTTGCTTTAATTGAGTTTGCTTTTCAACGTTCCTATTCGCTTTGCCTAATTGGCTTTGCGTTGTTGAATCACTCGTTGAGTTTTGTTCTCGTTCGTCGATGACTTTGTCACTTCGACTGTTGGATTGGGACAGCAGTTTATTCCACTGTCCGGGTCTGCGGACCAAATGTAACGGCTGCTCTCCTTGTGTTTCACAAAGAAAGTTTTACACCGCCCAGTTCGTTCTGAGTGGTTACAAAATCTGTCCGGATACTTCGTTTATGCAGTTCGCTTTTGTAACTGTATATCCGCTCTGCTGTACTTACCGTTGCATTAACTATTTTAGTTCGTAACTATTCGCTGATCTTAGTTTTTTCAACTATCAATTTAAACTGGATTGCTACAGATCACACAATACGGGATCTCTTTATGTATACCAGTTCAATCCGATAGAAAAAACAAATCGAAGACAAAGATATATGTCTAAGACCTGCTTGTGCAAAAATATTTAAAATTAAACCTAGGTTGGCTTTTGCTGTTTGTACTCACAAGTTGAGAATACCAGAAGTTGGGGTTGTAACAGTTGAATTTCAGCTCCAATAATTCGTTGATGCAAGACACAGTAACAGAAGTTACTGCTCAAGAATAATATTTTGAATACAAGACACAGTAACAATTTACTGCTCAGGAATATTTCTAGTTCAAGACACAGTAACACGTTATTTACTGCTCAAGACAATTTGTTTTGCAATATTTTGCTGAGTTATACTTTCAGCCGTTTTCTGCGGCTACTACGTTGAGTTCTGCGTGTTGCTTTTTGTTATTTCCCCTTTTTCTCTTTTTTCTCACGTGACAAACTGTAACTAGAACTAGAACAATAACTATTAAATGACTAAGACATCAGAAAGTGTTTTGTTTCTATTTTCCCCGCCTATGCAAGCTTGTTATTCCTTAAGCTCAGCTCCAACAAATTCAGAGCTAATTCAGAGATTCATTCTGAATTATCTACTGATTCAGAAGAAAACAGAATATTTTCTCTGAATTTTGCTCTGCTTCAGAGAATTTCAGAAATCACTTCACAGTTGGTTCTGAAATTGTTCTGAATCAGTACTAAAACTTGAAATTTCTCTGAAGTTGTTCTGAATCAGTCCTGATTGTCACTGAACTTTAGGTACGGGAGTTCATTACAGTGTGGGACGGTCTGACCAGAGTTCATTTGACTCTTGGACCTCAGCTAAGGGAGAGAAATCTCCTGGTTTGTTTTCATTTTAGGGAGAACAGGCTCACTACTATGAGAAGTCAGTGACGGAGGCAGAAGTGCAGTGTGCATTTGTGGACAAAGACAGTCAAAAGAACAAAGACTCTTGCATTCTGTTCACGCGAAAACTGAAGGACGTGAACCATTTTGCAAACGGAAATGCTGCCATGACTAAGTGAGAATAAAGTCTGGATCTTTTCCGTTTGTGCCCCCCCCCCCCGTACGTTATGTCCCCCCCCCCACCCAGTACGTTATGCCCCCCTCCCCCAGTACGTTATGCCCCCCCCCCCCCCAGTTACAGAGCACGTGTCATTACATAGTAAATCATTATGTAAAAATATGGCACGTGCGTCTGGGAGGCGCAAATAAATTGCGCCCACTAAGCTGGGGGGGGGGGGCACAAACAAACGGAGAAGATCCGAAAGTCTATTTATCCCCGATCCGAAGGATTTTGAGATATAATTTCCTTTCCTCCAGTTTAGTCGGCATATAACTTTTACAATCACAAACCGCACGCGCTATTTTGGATCTATTGTCCGTCAGTGTTTTTATGCCCCTCAGTTAGAACATATGTGTTGCTATATAATTATAAAGTTATAATTATAAAGCACGTTATTATGTAAAAATGCAGCACGTACGATTGTGGATTTAAAAGTTATATATGCGCACTAAGCTGGGGGGAGGGGGTTGCCAAACAAATAGATTCGATATTTTTTACATAGTAATGTGCTAAATAACAACACGTAATTTGGAAGTGGAGATCATAGAAAACACGGGGTAACCAGAATGGATCAAAGGTTCTGGTAAACACTTAAAGGTGAGTTTTGCTGATGAGACCATTAAAAACGCAAGACGGAGGTGGCTTAAAGTGTGTTCAAAGTCACCTGTGCCCAGATTTTCGTTCGATCAAAGTTGTGTGTGTACAGTTTTGCGAATTCAGAGTCGCCTGTATAAAATGTTTCGTGCGTTTAGGGTTTCCTGGATAGAGATTTCCATGCGCTCATTGTTCCCTATGCCTAATGTTTTTTGTTTAATACCTTCAGAATTAATCTTTTACAAATTTTGATGCAATCATGCATGTTTCCAGACCATCCAGTTCGCAACTTACAATGCTCTCTGATGCATTATTTTCAGGCTGGACATATCGCGTCCTGCTCTGGAACCTCAAGTTTCAACCGTTATGGAATCTCTAATCACTTCGCCTCACGCAAACCTGAAAATTGGCATCAGGAGTTTTTTAGTCTTTTCTGCAAATTTTCCGACATTTAAAAAGTTGCCTCCAACCAGCGTTTGAATTTGCGACATAGTGATTAATTTTTAGGATAAGATAAAATAATTTTTTGCGGAAAATTTTTTATCAAGAAGTGATTTTTTTCAAAGACTTTTCAAAAAAGTTTGTGATTTTGCAGTTTCCTCGACTTTGACTGGTTTCCGGACGGTTCCAAGAGGCAGAATCTGAGCAAGCAGAAACTGCTTGAAAGTCTCAAGACAAAAGCGAAAGGAATAATTGAACCACAGAATCATTTCGATTACGAGATTGACTGTTTGGCGACTGGCATTGACTCCTCTCACCCAGAGCACAAGGCGTATCTGGACCAGTTCAAAAATGATTTCACAGAGAGCGTCAAAAGGTAATTTAACTGTCAGATCTTAGATTATAATTTTTTCCGGATTGACAAGTAAATTACATTCATAATCAATCGGTTAAAGTTCTGCCCAAACGATATACGGATGGACATTAAATTTCTTTAAAAGCACTTAAGTTCGATATAAATTACTACTCTTAATTTGAGAAAAGATGGTCGTGAGTAGTATAAAAAAGTGACTAGAACCTCAACGGGGGGGGGACGGACATTTTTGGAAGCCTGATTTTCTCGGCCCAACAACACCGGGGTGGGACACTTGAAAATTTTGAAAATCTGAATAAAATGTCCCCCCTATTTTGCATATTTACATACATATATATATATGTATATGCATGTATATATGTATTGTGTATATGTATATATGTGTATGTATATGTATGTATTATGTATATGTATATGCATGTATATATGTATTGTGTATATGTATATATGAGTATGTATATGTATGTATTATGTATATGTATATGCATGTATATATGTAATGTGTATATGTATATATGTGTATGTATATGTATGTATTATGTATATGTATATGCATGTATATATGTATTGTGTATATGTATATATGTGTATGTATATGTATGTATTATGTATATGTATATGCATGTATATATGTATCGTGTATATGTATATATGTGTATGTATATGTATGTATTATGTATATGTATATGCATGTATATATGTATTGTGTATATGTATATATGTATATGTATATGTATGTATGTATGTATGTATGTATGCATGTATGTATGTATTATGTAAATGTATATATGTATATACATGTATACATGTAACGTGTATATGTATATATGTGTATGTATTCATGTATGTATATATGTTTGTGTGTATTGTTGTATGCATGTATGAATGTATTTATGTATGTAAATGTATGCTTGTATGTGTATGTGAGTATCTATATATGTGTGTATGGATGTATGTATACATACACACACACACACACACACTTTCATGCATACATAAATACATACATACATACATACATACATACATACATACATACATATGTGACCCTGGATCCAGGGTCACATTTTTTTATACATACACAAGTTTTTACCTAAGTATGTACACAATTATGGTCATAATTCCCTATGTCCATAAATGCATACATAAATTGGTGAAAACAACAGTAAAACAACTAACCTGTTAGTAGATGTATAAAATCATTAATGATATATTAATTGGAGAGTCATCAGATCATGCCCAAACATGTTCAGGGTCACAAAACTTTCCAAAATAAATTGACCAATCGGAGTGCTTGATTTATTATTCAAGTTGACAACCAATCAGAATTGAAAGATTTATAAACAAAAACTCTATACGCTCACGTTCAGTAAACAGTAAATAATGAACACAATAGGAACAAAAGACATCAAGCTCATTCATGAGAAAGTTTTATCACTGAGAGGTAACTTAAATTATACACACATATCTTATCGACAATTATATTTCGTAGCTGCTTGTTCTTTGTTAGATCCAGAAGTTGACGGAGAAATAGCACTTAAATTTAGACCCTATGGTGGTTTCATTGGAATTGATAATTCAACACTAGATCCTTTATTGAAACGGAGCAAAGTGCTACGACTTCATGCTGCATTGCATGACGCCGCTGGATTTATAAAAGATTGCCGAAACAAAGGCCCTGGATATGTTTACGCTTTCCGTTACTCACCAGTAAACAATTGTCTTTTTGGACACCTGACAGGAATATTATTCATTCTATCAGTGAAAATTTTTCATTCACAATTGTTTCGTGAATTGGAATGCTAGAAAATTTTGGCAGCAAAACCACAAATATTATTGTCCTCGATCTCGAAGGTTTCAAACTCAAGTCACTTGGATTCATTATAAAAGAACTCAGTTTGTGTTCCAGTTACAACTATACAATATTTTTCAAACCGCCGCTTAAATTCGCTGATTTACCCGCACACGATAGACAAACTGTTATTTGGCTGACCAATAACCTACACGGTCTTGATTGGGACGAAGGTGATATACCTTACTGTGATTTGAAAACAATCTGTCTGAGTTTCAGTTTCCGATTCACACGAAAAAATTTTTTTGCCAAAGGCATTGAAAAGTGTGAGCTCCTCAGTAAGCTTTTACCAAAAACTGTTTATAATCTGGAGGATCTAAATTTTCCCCGAATCTCAGAGATAATATCAGAAGAACAAGTTCCCTCCTGTTATCATCATTCAAACTTTCGTTCAACAAACGATCAACTATCAAATCACTGCGCGGAACGTAAAGCAAGAATATTTTCACAGTGGACACAAAGTGATGCACAGAGAAGACATGGCAACATTAACAACTTATCTGTCAGACAACTTGCTTGACTGATATTCACTTGCTTGACTCCACTTGACGATCAGCCGATTGTAATATTCAACAGAGTTCAGGATCCCTCTCCACCGATACAGAATAATTTTTCAAGTGATCAACAGAACCGAGCGAACTATCTCAACAATAAGCCAAACACAGCACAACAACCGCGCTACAACTCGCTTTATAGTACAGCAGCAAAACGTTATTTTGCAACCATTACTCTTTCTCCCGACGAGCTAGACAGCTTTAGGGCTTTCCTGCCCGTGATAGATAATTTCTATCACTTCCAACTGTACATAAGAAATAAACAAAGAGCTCGAGAACATCGGAATCAGTTCAATTATGGCTATGAACCAAACAAACCAGAAGCCTATGCAGTACCCCAAAGAGCAGCGAATCCCACGTTGGAAGCAATGGGCGGACAAAAAAGTTCCTCAATTTAGATTGAAAAAAACACCACCAGAACGTGAGATATCACTTAATGAGATGCCGAATGAGTTGCGGTTATATGTCTTGGAACACCCCGAAGTTGAAAAAGTCTTCAATCAACCATCGTTCGAGGAAAATGACTCATCAACCGTTTGTTATAAACTAGAGATAAAAAGTCCTATTAAAGGTTTCAACTTGTTTGAGTTCTGGTACATGAAACAGTTGCCCAGTAAATAATTCAAAAATTTAACATTTTGTATCATCCTTGTTTCAATTCACTTTTCAATTAAAAATTTTTCTCCAATGAGTCAAAGAGACGAGACTGACGCAGGTATCAGTAATTTAGTCTTTGATGTGAACAACAAAGAGAGGCCACCATGGCGTTGTTGTTCAAATTCAACAGTGCCAAGGTCCGAAGTAATATTTTTTGTTCAAGTTAGTATCATTGTCTTAATGATCATTCTTTGCTTCTCTATGCTCTTTCTATTATCAGAAAGCTGTGAAGAGAAATCAATTTGGATTGCTCTCTTATCGAGTTTAGTTGGTTACATTTTACCTAATCCCAAACTATGAACAAAGTTATTCTTACACATGACAGGATATTCATGTCAATTGTAGGACCAAGTGGTTGTGGTAAAACAGAACTCTTATTTCGAATGCTAAAAGGTTCGACCTTTTATCCACGCTTTGAAAAAATTTATTATTTTTACAAAGATTTCCAACCACTTTTCAAAGATATGCAACGAGTTATACCAGGGATTGAGTTTCTAAAATACTCAGGCTTTGATATAACAAAAAACCTATCACATTGTCTGCTTATCTATGACGACTCATGTGAAGAAATCTTCAACGATAAAGAATTTGTAAAAATAGCTACCTCAGGACGTCATCGCAAACTACATGTTATATACGTCAAGCATAATTTATTCCATCAAAGCAAATTGTCCAGAACCATTGATTTGAATACAACACACATAATATTATTCAAGTCGCTTCGTGACATTCAACAAATTGAATATCTTGGAAAACAGTTGAATTGTCTCCAACTGATTAAAGAAGCATACGAACTAGCAACTGCGGAGCCCTTTGGACATTTGATGATAGATCTCGACCCAAAAACCAGTCAAGGTTTACGTTTTTCATCGCAACTAATTGGACCGGATCCTTCTATTTTTTACATTTCGTCCCCTGAAGCAGTCATTACAACAATTACAAATGAAAAAGAAACATTTGCTTATGCTCAAGCAATGGGCAAATAAGAGGAATGAGAACACAGCTCAAATAGAAATATTACATCAGGGCGATTTCATTTGGTTCTTGAGTGACTGTGTGATGAACGTGCTCTCTGGAGTTGTACCAATCAATAAAGTTGAATTAAAAAAATTCGAGAAACCACTACGTAAACTTGCAGACAGGCGAGTTGAAAAAAGTGAGAGAATCAAAATTTTTCGATCAGATTCTGGAATCCGTCTAATTAAACTGATTGCGTTACCTTGTATTGCTTTTCTGGAGCAAAATGCACACTGAAGAGTTTGTGCTAATTCCTCGTCAAATGTATGCGAATGAACAACCTCAAATTGCTCAACTTCTCAACAATAAAAATGTCCGAGAGAAAGCAAAACAAATATCACTGTTGCAAAGAAGCAAGTCTCCACCAGCACCTTCTACCACGCAACAAGACACGCAACAGCAGACCGATAATATTTTGGAGAATGCCAAAGATGAGTTGAATGAGACTAGAGATGACAAAATTGATACAAAAGTTCCAACTGAAATCAGGGAGCGAGTTTTGAGAGATATTAAACACCTTGATAGAAAAAAGTTTGAAAAAGCGAGCATAATATTGGAAAAAATAGAAGAGTCAGAATCTCTATCGCTGGATCAGACATCAAGACTAATGGTTAATAAGTCAAGCACGGGAATTCTTGTCGCAGATTTTCTTTACGATCTACAACAAACAACATCTAAGCTTTCACTTGAACATTACAAAGTCCTGACCTTTCTAGATATCAGTTCACAATTAACTTGTAATACATACGCAAAAAAAATTTCTTGCCTTATCACTAAACGAAAAGTTACAGTTGTTTGAGGATGAACCAGAAAACGAAGAATCAGGAGTCTCGAGAACAGAAGAATCAAAAGCTTCTGGCGACGATGAAGGAAGCTTTGAAGATGCAAAAGACGAAATCCAACCGTCTAGCTCGTGGACAAATTACTTCCTCTCACGTTAAACAATTGAACAAATTATACACAAAAGGTAGTGCAGCTTTTGGTAGCATTGCTAACTTGAAAAAAGCCAGTGGTTTACCAAGATCCAAAGTGGTTCAATACCTTCAGTCGAAAGCCCCATACACAAAATACAAACAATTCAGAAAAACTTTCCCGAGACTAAAAGCTGTTGCATACAGAATAAACGAAATCTGGTCTGTCGATGTGGCGTATATGGATAAAATTGCCCAACACAACAATGGAGTCAAATATTTACTGGTGGCTGTCGATGTTTTATCGCGATACCTTAGAGTGCAACCAATGAAGGCTTTATATGCAAAAGATGCTGTTGAAGCGTTCAAAAAAATGATCGAACAGAAAAAACCAGAAAAGGTTTGGACAGACAAGGGATCCGAGTTTAAAGGTGAATTCAAAAAATTTTGTGAAAAGAAGGAGATTCATTTATATACAACCGAAAACGAAACCAAGTCGGCATTTGCTGAGAGGAATATTCGATCGCTCAAAAACATTATTCACAAATACCTGGAGGAAAATTGGACTTGGACTTATATTAAGCAATTGCCCCAGTTTGTAAATACTATAAACACTCGTGTTAATCGTGTTACCCAACTTGCACCTAATAAAACTTTCAAAAAACATGAACCGTTTCTAATATCCCTAGCAATTAGCACAAAAAAGTACAAGCCAAAATACGAAGAAGGAGACCTGGTTCGGATTGCAAAGCCAGACGAAATATTTAGGAAAGGTTATAAACAAAATTACACAGACGAAGTCTTCACAGTATTCAAGGTTGCTACCCTTAGTCCACCAACATACAACCTTATAGACGCAAACAACGTTATAATTGAAGGTAAATTTTATGAACCAGAATTAGTCCAAGTGAACGTTCTTCCTGTCAAAGATTAAATATGAGTATTCATAGAGAATTTACTATTGATTTGATATCGAATGCATCAATGGGAATTTTTACCAGTAATACTATGGCCAAGTTTCGAAATCAACTTGCTCAACCATTACAGTTAGATGGAGATTGGCAAGTTGCCCTTGCTTCAACATCATTTCCCTCAAACATCAATAATGTAAACTCAGCCGAAATAGTTGCGTATGTCAGTTCTGGCGCTGAACTTGATGCTTCACATAACCGAACCGGACAACTTCGAAGAGTTCGCAAAGGTATATACAACAGTTCCGAAGAGCTTCTAAAAGAAATTTTTCGAATCGCTCAATTGAAAAACTTTGACTATGATTTTGACACTGTAACGCAAAAGTTAGTTTTGAAATTTGGACCTAACGAAGGTTTGTCATTTGAAGATGAAGAAGTACCCAGTATTCTTGGTTTTAAAGGAATAAGAGATATTTCGAATCATGGTTTTATTCACATTGGTTACAAGTCACAAAAAGCAGGCAACTCTTTGAACAGACATGTTGGAGAATTTCCAGTTGATATCACTTGCGGATCACAGTTAATATTTGTATACATTGATATAATTGAACATCAGAACGTTGGTGATGTGGAAGCTCCAGTAATAAAAATCATTGAGTCTGAAAGACGTTTGAGAAACGGTAGCATAAACACAGTGACACCCATACACCACAAGTCCTACACAAATTTGAATTACAAGCCAATATTATCAAACAACATTCAGAACATACAGGTTGAGTTGAGAAACGAAACTGGAAAACTAATTCCTTTTACTGGAACCGGAAAAGTTATAGTCAGTTTAAAATTTCAAAAAATTATTTAATCTGGAGGCATACTACAGCAATCAAGCATCTCAATCAATGCCGCATTTTTCCGGACACTACAGACAAAGAGGCAGTGGTTTTGGAGCGCTTGCTGCAGGTATTGGAAGAGTTGCTCTGCCATTAGCACGCAAATTTCTCTGGCCCGCAGCAAAAAAGATTGGTCGCGATTTATTGGTTCAAGGAGCACCGGAGTTAGTAGAAGTTGCAACCAAAAGAAAGTCAGCAAAACAAGCACTGAAAAGTACAGTAGCCAAAACAGCTCGCAAACAAATAGGTGGATCTCTTCAATCACGTATTGCATCAGGCCGTAAAATAATTAGACGAAAAAGACGACAATACACGAGACCTCGTTCAAACCAAAAACGAAAAATCTCAACCAGAAGAATCATTTCTCGAAAACCCCGTCCGAAAAGGAGTCGTCTGGATTTTTTCTCGCGAGTGAAAAATGCGAACTAATATCGTGATACCATCTGAAGCCACTCACAGTTCTTTAGACTTATTTGAAAAACCACCTTTGCTGGTAACATTTGATCAATCATTCGAGCAAAAAACAGGACCGCTTTATTCGCCTTCAAGATCATCATTGGAATTTGAAGTTGTTGGTGATCGCAACAATATTATTGACCTACAAAAAATTTTCCTGGAGATCAAGTGTCGAATACTTCAAACAGATGGAACGGATTTGCGCTTCACAGCTGGTGACGCTAATGCCAGTGATCTTCCATATTTTGCTAATAATATCCTTCATTCACTTTTCGCCGACTGTACTGTTTCTGCAAATGGTATCAAAATTTCAACAGCTAATGGACACTATGCACACAAAAGTTTCATAGAAACTGAATTCTCTCATGGGACAGACGCAAAGAAGACCTTGCTGAAATGTCAGGGTTACGAGTATGAAGAAAACCCCGGCAGTATTCCAGCAGCAATATCAGATATAAGAAAAAGAACAGTGCGACAATCCGCACGCATAACATTATATGGAAAGTTGGCGGTTGATTTCTTTTCATGTGAGAAACATTTGGTTAGTGGAGTTACGTTACGCATTTCAATGAGAAGATCCCAAGATGACTTTGCCGTCATCAGCGAAGACGCAGCGAAACACTACAAGATTAAAATAGATGAGGCTAATTTATTTGTCAGGAAGATGACGGTGTCAGATAATGTTGTAGGTGCAATTGAGAAGACATTATTGAAAACTCCGGCAATTTACCGATACAATGAAGTAATTACCAAAACATTCTTGGCTACAACAGGCCAACAAAGCTGGAAACATGAGGATATTTTCACTAAAGAGCCAATCAGAAGAGTCATTGTTGCATTATGCGTTGGTACAGCATTCATCGGTACCAACACCGCTAATCCATTCCATTATCAAAAATTTGGTTTAAGAGAGATAACCATTTATCGAAATGGTTTTGCAACGGCTGGAACTCCAATGTCAACAACTGACAACAAGAGGTTGTACTACAATTCAATGAGTGCATTAGCTTATGTAGAAAATGGCCATGGAATACCTCTGAGTGAGTTCGCAAACCATTATATAATGGTATTTGATCTGACCAGCACTCAAGAGGCAACTCATGACTTTATTCATCCAGAGCTCACAAATTCATCATTGTCTGTCGAACTCAAGTTCGATGCAGCGTTAGCTCATAACGTTGAAATACTTTTTCTTGGGGAAAAAGCATCTACGATCTACATTGACTCTGCAAGAAACGCATCTAAAAACGCTCTTCCAATGATCACATACTAATGGACGAAGATCAAATTCATCTTCAAGTGAAAAAGTGTAAACACCTCAAATTCAAATTCAGAGGGGTTTATGCCGCTGATAATTATCCTCTGAACTTGCAAACCAACACATTTATTATTGTTAATGCATCACGATCCAACTCTATTGGAACCCACTGGGTAGTGCTAGCTAAACGATATGCATACCCGATAATATATTTTGCGGATCCATTGGCTCTACCCTTGACTACCTACAAGGATATTTTCAACCGTTTACAACAGTGTAAAGACTTGGAGATAATGATGGATATCTTGGAACATAGAAGAGACATTCAGTCTCCATTGCAATCCTCAGACTCCCAGCTTTGTGGTTTATTTTGCATATATATTGTTCATTATTTTTATAGTGAGAAATTTCCATTTATACCTGATGTAAATGAATTAGAGTTGCTAGCTTTTGTAAAACATATGAAGTAAAAGTTAATTTAATTTTCAAACAACACTTTTTGAATATCAATTTTTACAAAATTGAAAGGTTATGAAAGAGTTTGAGGTTTCTCGCACAAAACTCCCGTGGCCACTAAGCAGAATATCCATTATCTGATAAAGAGTTGAGGAGTGTTCACCTAGCATAAGCTGGCAAAATCGTTTCATAGTTACATCAGGGACTGTAGAAGAACGTTTGTTGGTCGTAAAAGTACTAATAGATTTTGCTGTTGCCTCACTCAAGGGTGCTGGAAGTTGTTTCTGGTTCTTGGTAACTGCAGAAGAAGTTGATTTTGAAAGGTATTCAACAGCAACATGTAGTCGTGAAATTATTGCACCACGTTTAACAAAGTCTTTTTGCGTAGGCTGAATAAGTAATTTGAAACAGTTAACGAGACACGGTATCACCGCAGGTACATAAAGAGAATCGAATGTATTATCATCCTGAGAACCAAATTCATACATAACATGTTAATGATTGGAGCCAAATGTGCAACCTTCGATAACTGTTGCAGATGAATGATAACCATATGCATAATTTTCAATTGTTGTGTTTTCAAGTTTTGGTTCCGTCTCACAAATATTGTACTTGAAACGTTTTTGAAATTTCTTGAAATATTCAGGACTGTTCTCATACATTGCCTCAACCATAACAAACAAAAAAAAGCTAATGAACTAACTATGAAAGCATGAACAATGACAGGAAGCAAAAGGTATAATAGAAATTATTCCGATTGCTCGTTGACTGTTACAGATGTTTTTGGTATCTTCTTCTGGCGCTGAGTTGGTGTTTTGCCGGCTCGTTTTGCTGGACGTTTTGAGTCATCAGTTGAATCCGGTTTTAGAAGAGAGTCGATCAACCCAACTGGTTGATCAAGCATTTGTTCTAGTTTTTCTATGTTCTGACATAGCAACCGAAACTCTCGCGCCGAAAGTGTAATTTTTTGATTGAAATCCCAATCGACCTGTTCACTATCACGTTTGAACAATTTCAAGGATAAATAGGTGCCAGTGGTATGATAAGTCTTAACAGCAGCCCTAACAAGCCGTTTTTCATTGAGCGAGAGATCCAAATGAAAGTCGCTGTACTCAGCATCTTTAGACAAAACATTACCCATAATGTTGCATATATTGAGACAAACTGTATCAAAGTAATCTGAAACGATGAATGACTAATGCATTACTGTTTGTTGGAATGTAAACAATTTAAAAACCCACGCCAACATGTCTAGACAAGATAACAGCTGAGCAAACAAACCCACCCACCCTAGCGTGTAAACAAATTTATACTCCTCTATATCAGCTATGACGTTTATACGAAATATGAAATTCAAAAGATCGGAAAAAGTTTACCCTGCTGAATCAAGACCCATTCAATGTCACAATTGTCCAAAGCAATTTAAAAATTTCCATTCACTAATGCAACATCGCCGGGCCAAGCATTATAAAGGCCATAGCAGTAAACAGTTTTACAAGTCCCGACCTCTAAATCTAAAAACTGACAAATTTTCATTAGCAATGGATAAATTAGCTCGCCTACTCGAGTCTATTTATATTTCTCGAGAGCAACCCAATTGAACTTTGGTCAATATGACATAATTCTATTTATAGACATGACGGAATAATGATGAAATGATTAAGTCAAATAAACAAATCGGTCTGCAACAATTTTTTCAATCTTTCCGCCATTGGTTCTTTCTTGTTGTTCAATATAAGTTTTGTGAAAACTCTTTAGTTCTTTGGCACCTTATTACATTACTGCAAGTCTTTTGTTACTTAACCTTCTTCTTGAATTTGCTTTCATCCTGCTTTTCCTTTCAGTTCCATACGATATAAAAACAAGTTTTCATTTCTCTTGTTACTAGAATTGGTTCTAGACTCGGTGCTGTTAAGTCTTTATAAAATTTTCCTTACAAAGAAAACTGTGTGCGTTGTTACCGTTTAAATCCGTAAAATCAGAACAAAAAACATCTCAATTGTTATCCATCACCTGTAATATGGCTGCTGAATATTTAGAAATTGCAAAGACAAGTGAACGAGGCACTCGAACCCTCGTGCGAATGTGTCACAACTTCAAAAATATTGTCCTTGTAAAGGAAAGCTTTGATGATAAGACAGATTTATGGCACACAAAAAACAGCTTTATTGTTCCAGTTAATTACATTGAACCAATACTTGAATACACAAAACAAAACGATTTATTTCATCTTACAAAAACGCCAGAAAAATCGTTACAAGAAGAGTCTCCATATGCTCATCGATATTATGGATGTATTACTCGCATTCAAACAAAAAAGCAGGATGTGAAAAAATTGGCGAAGCGAACAAGAAAACTTTTTGCAGACTACGATCATGACTGCATTGAAATTTGGGAGAATCAATTGGGGCAGCTAGAAGAAGTTGAGCAAATATCTGGTTTTTGGAATTTTGATCAGTCGCCAAGTGAAGAAACAAAAACCCCGGAAAGCCTCCCGTTGCTTGTCAACAATTTTTCTAATGATATCAACTTCGATGAAACACCTCCATTGAGCCAGTGCTATGCCCCCGTCAAGAAGGTCATCAAGTTATCTCGACTCTAAACAAAACAAACCCACCTCAAACTCATTGTGTATATTGAACATTTCATTTGTTGCTTTTCATTGTTCCAACGTATGAACTTTGTGTTTCCTTCTTTAAAATAGTTCTTAATTTAATTTTCTCTAACAATCAATCTTAGCGCTAGACATTGCATAATTTTTTGAGAGAAAGATTTAGGCGATGCGGCGAAATTCAGACATTGAACAGACAAGTATGTGAGACATTGCCGTAAACAAATAAGCAAAAACAGATCGGGTTGAAATAAACCCAGTTAAAGCTGGGATTTTTTCATATCATGACAAACAGTCAATAAACTTATTTCACTAATTGCTATTATTCAGTAGAGAAAGTGAAACAAAACTAGGCTATGTAAATAAGAAGTAAAACTGTGAGCTCAGAATCACCTGTGATGAACCAACAAAAACTAGCAAAGCAAGTAAACAAGTGCATCTGTGATATTGACACAACAGTCTGGTAGACTTGCTGCCCTCCCCAACCACTATTTGTGGAGCAGTAGCTTTCAGTCCCAAAAGTAAACAAAAAAGACGCGCACTCTGATTGTTTGAGAGTGTTGTGAAAATGTGTCCCCTCCAACAATAAATTTTTCTCATTTGCTTTTTGCCTTAACTTTCAACTCAAGTTACAGAAATAATTTTCAACAGTCTTATCAAAACTAATCAGCAACAGCAAAAAACTTTCATTCTTTCCTCGTGAAAACTTTCACCCCAGTTCCTTATTTGTATCAAGTTTTTACACCTGTAATGAATTCAGAGAAGTGTAGAGTTTGCAAAAAGACACTTTCGGACAAACGAAGCTTACGTCGGCACATGAAAGATGTGCATAAACATTATGCACAAACAAACGTATTCGTGTGCGATGAGTGCGCATTTGCTAATGAAAAAGTTGTCGAGCTCGAGACGCATATGAGACAACAACACAACTCAACCCACCCACGCTATTGCCTATACTGCAACAAGTTTTTCACAGACAACCTCAAGTACATGGAGCACATGAATAAAAATCATGGACTGCCAGTATGGGATGCTAATGCTGAAACCAACCCAAACTCTGGAATTTTTCCGTCCGAGCAAGCTTTCGGCGGTGTTTTGAAAACATATGACATACCAGTGGGAGAACATGAACTGGATTTGCTAAGTTTCATGCGTAGCAAACGTGATGAGATTGAAAACGTTGTTCAACTCAACACCCAAAATCAAGCACAAAAACTTCAGTTTAGCGCACTGGTACAACTCACAAAACCAACGAGCGATGAAAATGTTAGAAGCCAGCCAGATCGCATCAAAATATACATCAACTCAAAAATGCAGCGGGTCGACTTCACAGGCTTGAGCAAATCCTGTTTTGCTGGAATGGTTGAACAAATGCTGCTTGCCTTGAACAACTTTGCATCCCATGGTAGCGGCTGGACAGTAGATAGCATTGAAAACATTGAATTGAGGCTCGCCAGGTCAAAACCAATTGCTGCTTCTTCATATTTAGCTCTGCCTACTGAGCTAGTAAAATGTCAGTACCTGTTGAACATTCGAAACCGACAAGACGAGAAATGTTTTCTCTACTGCTATACAGCTCAGTACCATAACACATTCGGACCCCGGTTGATACCCGCCAATGCTTCATGGAGACAAAAGACAAATCCAATAATGTATAGTTCCGAAAATCCAGGAGCAAAACAAGCGGCTGGTGAATTCATGATGCCCATGGCTTTTCACCAGATGGAAAAATTTGAACTGCTGAACTTGGTACGCGTTAATGTTTTTCGACACTCGAACAAGAAACTGATTCCTTTCCGCATATCAAATAATAAAAACTACAATTTCAATCTGGATCTGTTCTTGCTTAGTGATGGATCAATGCATCACTATGTCCTGATCACAAATATCGAGGCACTTATTCATAAATATCTTGGAAAACACCAGCTCATTGACAACCGTTTGTGTCGTAACTGTTTTCACATCAGCACCTCATTGGCTCGACATGAGAGACATGAAGAAATATGCCATCAAAACACGCAAGCAATAATTAAAATGCCGAAAGCCAAAAAGCAAAACTTTGAATTCAAAAATGTTCAAGCCCGATGGTTTGCGCCGATAATTGGATTTTTCGATCTGGAGTCAATAATTGAACCACTTGCTAACACTATCAATACACAACAAAACTCAGTTACTAGAGCATTGGAGGAACACAAGCCGTGTAGTTATGCTTTGCTCTTCGTTGCTTTAAATGAAACAAAGCCATTCTACTTCGATCTCAAATGTGGTCCGAATGTCATGGTTTAATTTGTTAAGTCACTGGAACAAATTGCTAGGGATATATACGACGTGAAACAACAACACAAAAACTTTGCCGGCGAGCCAACAATCACTAAAGATCAAGCTAGTTTGTGTTGGATTTGTGAAACTGAATTGAATACATCCTCACAAGATCCCACTGTTCTAGACCACTGCCATTTCACAGGAAAATTTTTGGGATGGGCACATGCGCAGTGCAATTTGAAACGCAAAACTCTAAACTTCACCCCCCTATTTGCGCACAACTTGGCAAACTATGATCTTCATCACGTAGTATTAGCACTACAAAGTCTGAATGACAAAAACACAATTTCAGTTGTGCCAAGCACGAGTGAGAAATTCATCTCATTGCAAATTGGAGTGCATATGAAAACAACACAAAACAAGAAAGGTGTTTGGACAAGCCAGTATGAGTATATCAGACTATTGGACTCATTTAAGTTCATGAATCCATCGCTCGACAATTTGGTACAGAACCTACCATCTGATCAATTCACCTTATTGGAACAACATTTTCAAGCGTGGCCAACAACATCGGTTAATTTGCTAAAACAAAAAGGCTCGTTCCCTTATTGCTTCGTCGATAGCTTTGAAAAACTGCAAGAGGCCCAGCTTCCCCCTCTCGAGAAATGGACAAACAGTTTGCAGCAGTACGAGGTAACAGTGAGTGAAGATGAATACAAGCGAGCCCTCGAAGTGTTCAGTTTATTCAAGTGCCAAAACATTGGTGATTACTACAATTTGTATTTGACAACAGATGTGTTTCTCCTCGCTGCAGTAGTACTCTGCTTTAGAAAAGTGTGCTATGATACATATGGGCTCGACTGCTGCCAGTATTACACGGCTTCCAACTTGTCAGTAGATGCAATGCTCAAAATATGCAACCCTCAACTACATCTTCTAACAGAAAGGGAACACCTCGACATGGTAGAAAGTCTTATAAGAGGAGGCGTGAGCTCGGTTTACAGCAAGCGGCTCTGTCGCGCAAACAACAAGTTTCTTTCGGAATACAAACCGAAGAACATTTCCTCATTCATAATAATGATCGATGCCAATAATCTGTATGGAGGAATCATGGAAAAATTCCCCCTATCCCTCCATGATTTCGAAATGTTTGACAAAAGTGAATGGACCGATGAGGAAGCCCAGGAAATTTTGCGTCGAATATTGAATACGCCTGATGATGATGAGGTTGGATACATAGTTGAAGTCGATTTCAGTTATCCCGACAGCCTGCACGATCTACACTCTGATTTTCCTTTGGCGCCCACAAAAGATGCGATTGATGAATGCTGGCTCAGTGAGTATCAAAGCAGCTTGTTGGCCGACATGCAAATTAAAAAACCCCCGCAGGTGAAAAAGCTCATTCAGACGTTGTTCGATAAACAGAATTACACTCTGCTCTATCAAACCCTCAAACTCTACGTTGAACTAGGATTGGTGGTGACCAAGCTTCATAGAGTGCTTTCGTTCAAACAGCAAAAGTGGCTGGCACCCTACGTACAACTGAACACCGAAAAGCGAAAGCAAGCGAAGAGTAATTTTGAGGAGGATTTTTTCAAATTGATGGTTAACTCATCGTTTGGAAAAACTTGTGAGGGAAAGCGAAACCGAATGAAAGTCAGGATAACCCGCACGGAAGAGGAAACGCTAAAGTGGACAGACAAGCCCGAGTACCAATCATCAAAAATTATTAGCGAAGATCTTGTCACAGTATGCCTTCAGCAATCAGAAATACTTTGGGACAAACCAACCATAGTGGGTGCCTGTATATTGGATTTGGCAAAGAAGTTCATGTTCGAGTTTCACTACAAAGTCATGAAGAAAAACTTTGACTGCAATTTACTTTACTCAGACACGGACTCTTTCGTATATGAAGTGCGTTCAAGAGACTTCTTTGCAGAAATACAACGGAAAAAGTCGGTCGCTGAACAGTTTGATTTTTCAAACTTTCCACCAGAGCACCCCTTGTATAGCAGGGACAATGCACGTGTCACTCTTAAATTCAAAGATGAGATGGGAAGCCGGCCAATTGCTGAGTTTTGTGGACTCAAGCCAAAGCTGTATTCAATCAAGCTCGCTGAAGGCTAGTCTTTTTCACTAGCCCCCCCCCCCTTTCACTCTACAAACACAAGTAATCAAAACAAACAGGCATATGCAAATCATTCTAGCAAATAAAGTTTGTTTGGGTATGGAAACAATGGAATGAATTTGAAATAAACTAAGTTTTTTTTTCAGGTTGCGCCAAACAGTCAGCAAAAGGGGTCACAAAAGATGCACGTCGCAGCATGACGCATGAATTGTACAAGCAAACTCTTTTGGGCGGTGAGGTGGTGCGTCTGCTCAACACGAGAATAGCTTCAAGCAACCACAGGCTGCACACAATTGTGGTCAACAAGAAATCTTTGTCAGGCTACGATGACAAACGATTTATTATGAATGACCAAGTTTCCATGCTGCCCTATGGTCATCGTTCAATAAGAGAGGATATGTTCTTCAAATCAATAATGAATGACCCCGATTGGGGCGTCGATGATTTGGGCGAAAGCGAGCAGGAAAGCGAGCAGGAAAGCGGGCAGCATGCGCAGGAAAGCGGGCAGCATGCGCAGGAAAGCGGGCAGCGGGTGCAGGAAAGCGGGCAGCGGGCGCAGGAAAGCGGGCAGCTTGCGCAGGATAGCTCGCAGCAGGTAAAAAACAAAAAGCAGCAAAAAAAACAAACGTCAAACGCAACAGTCAGCAAACGTTCCACAAACTAATAACATTCTAAACACAAGTTTCAACTCAATTCCCGACCCAGGTTTTCACCAGCGAAATTATAGCGAGGACGAATTGAATCAAAATTTGGTAGATTTTGACAATTTGTCAGAGTTTTCGGACAGTGGTTCCTCTACAGACGCAGCTTGCGATGGATTCATTCTAAGTCAAGCGATGGAAGATTCAGATAGCAGCCCCCAACCTCTAATCACAATTGATGAACAACCTCCAGCCAACCTCCCAGTAACAATTGATCAACAAAATCTGCAAGATCAACCACCTACCAAAAAGAGAAGACGAGCAAGAATCATAGAAAGTAATAGCGAAGAGGACTGACGAACCAAACAAAACGAAAAAGTCCTGTCTCATCCTGTATTTGTACCTATATTGTCCAAAAAACACTTGCAGCCGGGCTTATATGGCCCAATTGGCTTTTTTAAAAAGTTAAATTTGTACCGTCCCCCCTTTTTGGGCTAGAAATTTCTTGTGTGTAGTGAGTGAGGTCATGTGAAAGGGAGGGACACTGACGTACCAGGAGGGGTTGATCTGCCACGGCATGTGACAGAACACCGTTCTTCCTGCACATATCAGACTTTATCAAAATTCGCTTTTGCAACAAAGTTTGTGTCGCAAAGAACCTACTAAGTCAGCTTTTCCGCTGCCATACAGGCAGGGTTTCTCTTATTATTGTGTTACACCCAATAAAAGTCAGCAGAACCGGATGATTTTTTGAAAAATAGTTCCTACCCATATATCCGGTCTACTAAAAACGATTTTTCTTATTCAATTGTTGCGCAGGGTGATGTGTAGTTGTCCGTTACCCAAATCATGAACAACCCTGTCTTGTCGCTCAAAAATTTCAGGATTTTTGCACTTCCCGCAATGGCGGATGTTGAGATCAATCACACTTCGGTTCAAGCAGAACACAATTTTCCTCAAGTTTCTGATGTTTCTTGACGAACTAGCTAAAAATTTGAAAAAATTAATTTAAAAAATCAGACTTGACAAGACTGGCGGGGTATTCATTGGATTTTTATTTCAATTAGACAAATTTCTTACGTTAGAATATTCAAGTCTAAGCCATCAATTCAACGATTTCGCTCTTTAGTTCTCATTCTGAATAAGTAATGGTTACGTGACTCTGCTTGAAGTCACTGAGCACTTCTGGTGTTTATTGTGAACCGTAAAGCGGCTCAAGATATTCAGTCAAAATTTCAAAGTGACTTCTACAGAGTCACTTAACCACGTTTAAAACACACAACTTCACGTTTTAAAATGACGAAAGTCAAGAGTTTCAACTTGTGGCTAAGTAGCAACTTCTGACGTTTTTACTTCTGGCACTGCAGACTTTCGTCATTTGAAAATTGAAGATGAGTGTTTTAAATTTTTAAATGTACTCAACACTTCATTGAATTTACACAACAATTCATATAGCCTATCGAAAGATGTACAAATATCAATTTTTGAATAATTAAAACTTCATAATATCTAATAATTAATAATTATTTTGTGAACCAAAGACTTGAATGTTAATCTCTAAAACTTTTGAAACAATGCATTTCGCTTCGTAGCTTTTTCTAATACAAAGAATTGAGAGACCTAAAAAAACTCTTACCTTGCTAGTGGTTTCTGATTGGGACAACTATAGACAGGCGGAAGAACAAGCTGCATTCCTCACAATTTTTTAAAACTTGCGCGCAGTAAAAAAAGTGGCAATCATTTTGATTTGAAAATCTTTACCCCCCCCCCCCAAATTTAAATTGTAAACTATTATAATTTAAATATCATAGGTGACCCCCCTCTTATTGCTTTTTCCCTTGCCCCCATTACCTCAAAAATTATTTTGGAAGAGGCAAACACTAATGTGTCCCTCAAGAAAAACCAACTTTCAACATAAATCGCCATTTTTTTCGCAAGTTTCAACTATTGATGCTGACTGATCGCTACTGTTGCTCAAGACAAGGGTAAAAAATTATTAACCGATCACCAACTGTTCGAGGAAAGAATGAAGAATAAATGAATATAATTGTCGAATAAAGGAAACCAGAAATTCAGACGCAACAATTTTCTAGTGATGGGTCTTGTTTTTTTAGCCAAAAATGTTTCTAAGCCGATTTCCCTGGGTCCCCCGAAAGCTTTTATTTAATTCCCGTAATCCTGATTTTTTGATGTGTCGGCAAATTTTTCTAAGATCTTGCCGCAAAAATCTAGTGGGGGGACAAAAAACCGAAAAATTGGAACATTTTTCGCTAAAAATTGGGTTAGGATTTGTTAAAATCGGATATATGAACGCCAAGATTTGCTATACTAAGCTACAAAGCAATAAAATGATCAAAATGCAGTATAAAATCAAGTCATCTTGACGCTCCGCTGTCTAGCGTTGCAAAATTTGGCGGGAAATTAAATAAACAAAGTAGCAAAGTTTGCAAATAAGAACTGGTTTCAAACAGCCGAAGAAAAATTAAGACGAACGAAATAATAATATAACACCATAAAATCTTCAAAAAATCTGACTAGAACCTCAAAAATTGGGGGGACATTTTATTCAAATTTTAAAAATTTTCAAGTGTCCCACCCCGTTGTTGTCGGGCCGAGAAAATCAGGCTTCCAAAAATGTCCGTCCCCCCCCCCCCCCCGTTGAGGTTCTAGTCACTTTTTTATACTACTGTCGTGAGCTGGAATACAAATAAAAACGGTTTGTGCGACGCAATTTTTGAGTGCTTTTTTTTCAACAAGTTTCTTCTGATCACTTTTTGTTCAATATTTTTATTCTAATTATGTTCTATATTTTTTATTTCTTAATCTAAGCAGCTGAAGCCATTTTCAGTCAATAATTGCTGCCAACTAAAAGTTCAATACATAAGTTCTGCAAAATGGTAATATTTTAGGTTGATTCTGCGACAAGCTGAAATATCTCGCAAGCAGAAGGCAGCTTTCGAGCGGAATCCAGTCCTATCTGAGGTCGTTCAACATGCACACTTCTGCAACAACTGCCTTAAGACATACTTCCCCAGACCCGACATCGAAAAGCGCATCTTTGACACCCTCAAAAACTTCTCAAACAACGTTCCAATTGTCATTTTTGGTGACAGCGGATCTGGAAAGACTAGCATCATATCGTCCGTCATCAAAACCCTTCGTGAAAACTTTAATTACACCGCTATTTGTATATACCGGTTTCTAGGCACAACCGCAGCGACAGCCCAAATCAGCACAGTTCTCAAATCGATTGTGTCTCAAATCCGAGATCTATTTCCGGCGGTTAGGATTCCAGAACAAGCTCTGGATGACTTCGCATGGTTGTCTGAGAACTTTGGCAATGTTCTTGAAGATGTCTCCAAAAATGTCAGGCAGGAAGTTGTGATCATTCTCGATTCGGTTGACGAATTGTTGGTAAATGACGGGGCGCATAAATTCATATGGTTGCCCAAAATGTTGCCAGAGAAAGTCCAGATCATACTGACGGTTGACAGGCTGGATATTAACAGATGTCTGGACACTCTTACATTGAGCCTCAATCGAAAAGATAATATGAGCAATTTCATATTCGTAAGTATGGAAAAATACGAAATTTTAGTTCTTATTTTCCAATGTTTAGACGTACAAAGGATAAACTGCGAAGGGGGGGATAATGACGATATTAAACTTTAAAAAAATTAAAACTAATGGATCAGGATGTCGATTTTGTTGGCTTTTTTTCAGGACCCATGTTATAATATTGAGTTGTAAGCGTGTGTGGAAACTAGTGATACAAGGATTCTTTACTTCAAATTTGATTTAAAAATTACCCTTTTACTACGAAAACAGTATAAAATCCTGAAGTTTGTTCTGCATGCTCAATGTTGAAAAGTGAGAGAGCCAATTGAGCCATTAAGATCGAATGGCGTCCCAAAGTAGAGAGTAGTATTCACAATTTCTCAATTTTTCTAAAAAATTTTTTATTTATAAAATCTGAGGCTTTTCTAAACAGCCTGTACGTGTTATACAGGCTGTAATGGCAATATGAGCACGTAAAGCTTACATATACCAATTTCTACGATCAATAAGATATGAGAATGGTATTTTTCAAGGGCACAAAAAAGTTTTATACTTTTTATGTTCGGGCTAATTTTCTAATCTTCATATATTCAATAATATTTCCTTGATGATCTTAGTATGTTTGTGAAAATTCTGTAGCACCATATATGGTTAATAGGAATCATATTTTATTCGTATGTCTGTCAAGATCGTTCTATGCTGTTTTTTCCAGGCGGGAACCCAATGCCGTTGAGAAATCAATCAACTTTTCGAAGGTTCTGCTTCTTCTCACCCCAATTCATTAACCCTCCCTCCATGTAATGAATGCAAAACGAATCAAACCTTTCCACCCCCCATGATTTCCACGAAAAACCTCCTCACTGACAAAATGTGCAAAGGGCGAGGGGGGTTAAGTAGACGAAAGGGGTAAGTTTTAATGTCATTATAGCGATATTGACGTCAAAAGGGTTTTAAAATTAATTTACAACGACGATTTGTTTTGTAGGCTCAAATTCTAAAAGTTATAGAGCGAATTGAACAATTTATATCGAAAAGCATCCCAAAGTACAGATTACTATGTACAATTGCTTTTTTTTGCCGAAAAATGTTTTCAATAAAATTAATCAAATGAGCGCTTTTAGCCGTCAAGTTCGATTATACTCAATTTTTACTGACTATTTTATCGTACAAAAAGTCAATCTTATGAGACTTTTGAAGATCGCACAAAAAATTTGTAATTGACTAGCTAGCTTTTACATTGTAGTAGTGTTCTAATACAAGGCGAAAATTGTTCATCTCCTACTGCTAAGCTGAACACACAAAATATCTGGCGACCAAAAATCTTGTTTTTTTAATGTACGTGGCAATATGTCCCAAGCGATATTTTTTTGCTATTAAAATTAGCAACTAACAGAAAGACTTTTTTTATTTTTCCCAGATTTTTTGAATTATGACACTCAAACATCTATGATTATTCTAACATCTATGTTTATCACCAGTGAACAATCGAATAAAAGGAATAGGAAACTCAATGAATTGATTTCAAGTCTTAATTTTCATTCGTGTGAAGCTGGTAAAATAAGCAGTAGCAACCCGGACTTGAGTCTTAGAGCATTTCAGCGATGAACCGGCACAATTCAAGCGTAAGAACTTAATTCAGGTTCGAAACTTTGCATCTCCAGATTATTTTAAGTTTCTTTATGTGCAGTTTTTCTTCAATATAATTTGATTGAATTCATAGAATCAACCAGGCTAAATCTATCCTGTATTGTCTGAAAATTACAGATATCCCAATATTAAGTCTGACCAGAAAAAAGTCATACTTTTGTAGCTAATATCTGGTAATTTCTATAGTAGTATACGCACTTTTTTTCACTTAAGCAAGTTTGTAGGCAATTACCAAAAGCTCATTTAGCTTTGTGGTTACTATTTTCTACGCAAATTAACTGTTACAAGTACCCACTCGGAAGTTCGAATCGCATATAGCGCAAAGCTTGTTGGCGGGAGTTAAGCTGAACGTATTTCAGAATATTTTTCATGCATAAAATATTACTCAAAAATGAAGACTAGCCGGTGTAAATTGGGAACTGAACAGAGTTCTAGCCATCCTAAAAACCTAATGTCTCTATACTGATTCATCGCTGATTTGCTCTGCCACCAAAGCAAAAGCAAAGCAATTTGATAGCAAAGCAATAAACAATGGCATTAAACAAAGTGTTTAAGGCGTTATAAAAATATTTTTGTATTATTAACTTTTAAAATTTGTCGTTGGTTAACATAAATATCGTAATAACAATTATAATTATTGTAATAACAATAAAACCATTACAGCTGGGTACAAATAAATTTGGCCAATTGTACCTGTTTTTATAATTTTTTCAACAAATTTTGGAAAAATTAAATTTACTTTTCCTAAAAAGATCAGTTTTTTCTCTAGGTACCCCCAATGCCGATTGACATGGGCGAAAAAATAGTGGAAACCCGGCTGCAAGTGGCATGTCGCAAACTGCAAACTGAGCAGCAAAAATACCTCCTGGACTCATTCAGGGTCACTGGGTCCCCCCTCTACCTCAAACTGGCTCTGGAAGAGGCTCTCACTTGGCACTCTTTCACTAAGTTGAGAGAGATCAACTTAGCCAGATCGACAGCTGAGATAATTGAGCAGTTCTTGAAGAAACTCGAGACGAAGTATGGGTCCATTCTGGTCAAGAAGGCGCTGTCATATTTGGTAGCCGCAAAGTAAGAAAAAATTATTTATTTGCCACTTTTGTTTGTTTCCCGAAAGACATAATTCCGATTATCTTATTTATTCCTGTGAAATTTTTTGCATCCCTCTGGCTGTGAAGAAAATGTTTGTACTAATTATAATAAGTTGGTTTTGAGAATATAAGAACATGTTATTAAATCAACACGAACACATCACTCAAATCTGTTATCGATAGGTTTCAAAGCAGTTCTGTGTACTAAGGGTTTTCTTGTTATTAGTTCTTCAGTTTGGATAGAGTAATTTATTCTGCCTACATCACCCCCCACCCCACCCCCCACCCCCCGTTGTACAAAAATACCTTTTCCCGATATCAACATACCATTCCTCACTTGTAAACTACTGCAGCTTCAACGATGTCCCAAAAGTAATCTCTGACCATTCTACTTATCTCCAAAAGGAATGCTTCTTGTTTCAGATTCGGGCTATCGGAGACAGAGCTGGAGGACATTCTATCACTGGACAACGATGTGCTGAATGAGTTGTACCAGTACTGGGCGCCTCCAGACCCCAACATGGTCAGGATTCCACCTGTGGCATGGTCCAGAGTCAAGAATGATCTGGCAGACCAGTTAGTTGAACGCCAAGTGGACCGGACCAATGTTCTCGCTTTCTTACACAAGTGAGTAACTTAAAAAAAACAAATGTTATGGTTAAACTTTTTTAATCTGCGGTAACCATTACTTTCACTCACACTTTTTCTTGGCGGGTCTGTTAAAGTGCTAATACTCGGCAAATTAAAAGACCCAAAATTGCTATGAAAAGACTTTTACTCTACCCACGAAAAATTTTTTGCTTGATTTTAAGAGAGTGCTTGACTGTGTAATTTTGGTCCGTATTGAACCCCCTAACGAGACTTCTTGAGTCTTCTCATAAATTGAGGTCTAAACCAGAGACATTATGCGCACAATTAGTTATGCTGATAAGAGTAACTCCTATAAAATTTTGCGGACAAGAAAAAAGGCAGGTAGCAGTAGCTGCATACCGGTTATTGTCTGTAATTTTAATCAAGTGAGATTGTGTAAACCATCTTATTGAAAGCTGTGCTAGCGAGCTATTTTTGGCCTTCGCTTAGTTTTCAATGAAAAAGAAAAACTTTTGGATTGTTGTCCTTCTCTTGGAAAAAACTCAAAAAGTCTTATGGAAAGACATGAAAAGACGAAAGCATAGGTGCGCTGTGTTCTCAAGATCTGGTCACACTGTTTATTGGCTGTTTGAAGTCAGATAGGAGTCGTGTTTTTACTGGTGGTGCCGGAGTAGTAGGGGAGCAAGAGTTTGTTTGAAGTGTGATTTTTTTCAACTGCTTTAAGCGTAGAGTCAAGAATTGTTGTTTGAGCAATTATTTAATTTTGAGAGTGACTTTTTGTTCATTTGCTGTAATTTGAATTCAATTTTCTGAAATTTTTACTTTTCACTGCAATTACAAATAGCCCATATTTTTTAATTGTGCCTAGTTACCAATGTAGAAATTTCTGGGGTCAGTTCAACTTTTTTTTACAAAATTGACACTATTTTTCGCACTATTTGAAACTATTTAACATTTTAATTTTTCAAAAAAAAAACGAAATTGAATTAACGTGCATTGCACGTATATGTTGCTGTTTTGCCGTCGTAATAGATGCTCTCACAAATAAAGTTTGTATTGACTCTCATCTAATGAGGTATCAATAATCCCTTGCTAAAAATTGACTTCCATCTTCAGTGTGTTTTTTTCTGCAATTACAAAGTAGCCCATGTGTTTTAATTGCGCCATTGTAAGAATCTCTCTCAAAAATCAGGCTATGCCCTTCACAAACTTTGACTTTGATTTTCTTCTTTGTTGTATCGTTTAACCTCAAGTTCATGTCTCTTCCTGCTGATGCAAAGTTGGATGGCCGTGGTTTTTAGCTGATGGTTTTGATTGATCATGACAGTTTTAGTTTTCAAAAGATAAGAGCGATTTTAATAAAGCAGGTATATTTCGCTCCTTTGCAGCCGTAATTGTTGCTCTTAATTAGACTTTTTTTCTTTGTTTTTTCCTTTAAGTGTAATTAAAAAGTAACCCATGTGTTTTTACGACTTTGACACTATTTATTGCACTATTTCTCAGTTTTAGGTTTCAAAATACAGTTGTGAATTGATGTATATTGCCCCTATATGTCGTATTTTTTGCTGTCGTAATAATTGTTCTCCCAATGAAGTTCATATTGGCTCTCTTCTAATGAGAAATTAGTAAGCTGGCTCAGTGTTTTTTATATGAATGTTATTGTTTTTTATGACTTCGGTCTAGGTGTTTTATATTCAGTTAGTTTATGATTTGCGCTTTTAAATGTCTTTCTTTATTCTCTTCTCATTTTTTCTCATTGATAACAAATCTCATCGCTTGTTATTGAGACTGAGAATCAATCTAATTGATGTTTTGAGTGCGCAGCTTTCATTTTCAGCGTAATCGACGCTATTTGAGTTAAAAAGTAGCATGGAACTCTTAAGTTCGACGTTTTTTTAGCAATAATGCAGTTACTTTTCATGTATTTTCTTTAATTAAAATCTGAATAATTTGATTACCAGACAAAATAATGGAATCAATTTAAGTTATTTTTCAGTAAAAAGTGAATGATTTTCTTACTCTG